>NW_024962264.1:46682027-46811287 GCF_019238085.1 Lagopus leucura
CACAATTTGCCTCTTTTTCTTTCTGTTATACATCTGTTATTTGTGTTATGTCCCTGTTAAAGATCTCAAACTTCATAGGTCATATTGGCAACTTGCTGGCAGCCAACCACAAAATATGTACATAATTAATTGATATGTCCAAACACATTTATTTTTGGATCTTGTACACACTTGTTAATTATTTGGGTGCCTTTTGCATTAAAATTTTCATACTGTCTACAATCTGTAGCATTTTCTTATCTAGAATTCCACATTTCCACTCTAATTCCCCTCTAGCCTTTGTTAGAGCAAACTGTTTTGTCACAGTGAGAAGATTTGGGTAATAAATCTGCTGAGTTTTAAAAATTGTAACTGTTGCTTTTATTTTATAAAGTTCATATCCAAGTGCTCACCAGCTCTTAGGAATTAAA
This sequence comes from Lagopus leucura, assembly GCF_019238085.1. Taxonomy (NCBI): domain Eukaryota; kingdom Metazoa; phylum Chordata; class Aves; order Galliformes; family Phasianidae; genus Lagopus; species Lagopus leucura. The sequence continues at coordinate 46,682,438 of NW_024962264.1, forward strand.
AACTGCTGTTTTGAAGTGTGTAGACATGTCTGTGCAGTGCATACACATGTGTAGCTACGTAAATATTATTAATAATTATGTATAGCTTTTAAACACCTGTGCAAATTTATACGTACATGTAACTATTAAACAAAGAGAAATCTTCAGCCGCCCTATATAGAAGGTTGCCTTCAGAACAAATTATTTATTTATCCCAAGCTCTATTTAATGTAGTTCTTCATATTGCAGAAGCATACTACTATGGAATAAGAAACAGAATTTCACTTCCAGTTTCTGTCTGTCAGATAACCTTATATATATATATATATATATATAGTCAGTTTGGTAATAATGAAAGAATTCTTCCCTTGGGAGAATGTGGCAAATCAGATCTGTGTGTATAATTGTGGTTATTCTGCAAAAATATTTACAGTCAAACTCCAATTGCACTTATCTGTGTGTATGTTTCTTTTTGCCCAAACACAATGAATTGTTGTAATCAGGTTATTTTGTGTCCTCTTAAATTAGTCTATGCTCATTATCTAAAATGTTGGGGCTATAGCCTTATGACACAAACTGCCCTCTATTTTGCCTTGGCAGCTCCAGTTCATTAAAACAATGTCATCATCATGAGCTATTCAAGTCAATAGGCATTGGTACCAGGGAAATACAGCATCCATCTATTACCCTCAGCATTACTACATGGCTTATTTATGACTAATCAGGCTGCTCAGTGTAAGGTGTATTTATTTCAATTACATGTTATACGTTGCATGAAATGACTAATTAAAGATTTCTCTATAAATATTAACCTGATTGAAGCTAGCTTACTAGCAGCTAGATAGAGTTATGCCAAGACCTGTGTAATTCTGTGAAATGCATTTGTCTCTGATTCAGTTTTCATAAAGTCATTTTGTACGCCATGAATTCTGAGAGACAAAGTAGATCTAAAATTCCTCAAATGTAGTAAATATAAAGTTGTTGCAGGCAGTGCTGCATACTTTCTGGCTTTCTTGGAATTTACTGCTAACTCTCATGGGTTTTCCTACAGTTTGTGAATTCAATGTTTCATTGTTATGAATATAACTTGAATTATAGAAAAACTATTTGCAATTTGCACTCAATTATGCTAACAATTATAATCATTATAAATGTAAATGTGGTTGGTCTTTATGCCAGTGAAAATTTCAGGAGTTACCCTGTGAAATTAAGCTTCTGCTGTAGTGGAGTCTAAAACCTGACTACTACTTATGAAGGTGGGTAAATTCACTTGATCAGTTTAAAAAGTGGATATCATTCTTGCAGTACTCTAGGAAACAGATCCTATCAAGAGAAAGGACTACAATGTAAGTTGTCATGTTCACTGCAATCTTAAATTATAAGAGAACATAGACTTTTTAAACTTCACTTTGTATTTCAGAGTGTATAAGATAAGAATAATGTGTTGGTTGAGAATACAAAAAATATAAACAGTCCAGTGGATTGGATAGTAGCCTGAAAATTTGAGGTTTCCATTTAAATTGTTGCCTTCATATGTAGATTTCTAGATAACTCCTATACTTTTTCTATCTTTATTTTTTCATTCCAAAAATACTGGTGTGAATACTCAGAGCCCTTAACAGAACTGAAGCTTAAGAATGAAGTCCTCTTAAGATTCAGAGGCTTTTGGATGCTTGGATATATTTAATAATGAAAATCTGAACAAATATGGTAGTTGATTTATTGATACAAGGTGTGATCCTTTATATATTCATAAGGTGATACTGTTCTCAATAAATATACATGAAAAGCCACTATCAGTGTACACACACAGGCCAAAATATATTTTTACTTCTATTTAAACAACTCATGGAGGTTAGATAAATCAAAACATATTTTTATGTTTCTATACTTTATCAAGGATGAAGAGTCAGTTAAACAAAAACTATTAGTCTTCAACACTATCCTTTAGAATACTGGACAAAGTACCATCTAGAGGTGTAGTTCAGGCTGATAAGGAAAGAATTTCGGGTGAAACAATATGCCTTTTTTAGGTGAGCACATTCCAGTGACTGCACACCAACAATTACGCAATACAAGCATTTAAATGAGGTAGACAATTAAATGAGGTAGATTTAAACTAATTCATTATATGGTATTATATTTTGTGGTTTGTGGAAAGAACATGACATATTTAGTATAGTGATAATAATTTTCCAACACACAAGTCATTTATATGGAGATAGATCTAATAATAGTCACCAAAAATGGCTTTCCTAAAACTCGTACTCCATTTCAGTTTCATTGCCTGGAGATTATGAGGGATGACATTTCAACATCCTGTTTCATATCCTTTGGCAGGAATAAGGTGTCACCTCATTAAGATAAGTAGAATGTACAGCAGTGAGCAGATTGTGGTAATTTCTGGGAATTCACAAGTATGGAGATGTTCTCAGCTTTTCTATGCAAGGGAACTTGGTTATTTTACCCTTCATCTCCACTTTGAAGAGAAAGCACATCTATGTGCAAACTTCATGGACAATTTTTTTAATGTTTTGAATAATATTTTACAATAAGAGGAGAAAACAAGGCTAAAACATAAAGACAGTGGATGTAATTAAGCATCTGCAGGAAACACTGAGAGCCATAGTTGATTGTCTTTCTATTACGTACTTTGGAATAAAGTTCTCCCAGGATATTCACATGACATTGTTTAGGTAACTAAGAAAAAGAACAGAAAGAATGTCATACCTGATGAATATGAATAAAAATCTGAAGTTGGGGTAAAAAGAACTTCAGAGGAAAAAAAACAGAACTTCCAAGAAACGGATACGAGATATTTCAGAGTGTCAAATTAAAGTTACAAATGTGTTTAGAACTTGTGATAAGTGTGGTAACTATTTGTAAAAAATAAACAGAAAGAGGTACCTATGGAAGTAACTAGTGGAATTTGTAATGTGTGGATGAAAAGAGAACCTTAAACTTATTTTTTGCTTTGCAGCTCTCAAAGAAAGAAAATAATCTATAAATAAATAAAATCAGTTAATTTGAGCTTTTTATTTTCTGGAAGTAATTACTTTGTAGTTTGATGATGGTGGAGGTGCTTTTTTTGTTGTTGTTGCTGTGTTGTTTGTTTGTTTGGTTGGTTGGTTGGTTTTTTCCCCAACATGGATGTTTCCTTGGATTAGTGAGGGGAATGGGAACTCAGAGGGTTTAGGATTAATTTTAAAAATCTTATTTTCATCCTCAAAAAGCTTCAGGGGATGGAGAAATGGCTTACTCTCTTCAAAGCTTGTAAATGATGGAGGACTTGCAGGTGACAGAACACTGGCAAAGGCTGCCCGGAGGCTGCGGACTCTTTTCATTGGTGATCTTCATTATCTGCCTGTATGTGGGACTGGGCACCCTGCTCTGGTGTTTCTGCCAGAGCTGGGGTGGACCCAGAAGTCTCTGCCAACCTCAGCCATCCTGAGATTCTGTAGGAAGAAACAAAGTATTTCTGAATTCTTATTTTTGTACCTGCAGTGATACTGGACCGTATTGTTCAGGTTATTGTAGCATGAGCATGGATTGCCATTATATACAAAATACTCAGCATTTTTTCATTCTTATCCTTTCCCTTCAGAAATATATGTATTTAAACACTGTGCATTCATAAGATAACTTTAAGACATGTTGTCTTGAAAAGAATAAAAATAACAGATAAAGCAAAACCTATTTATAAAAGCAAATGCAAATTTTTCTTCATAATACTTGAGAATGTTCTTCCTTTGTTGAAAGATATGAGGCCTGTGAATACAAAATGACCTTTTCTTTATGAACATCTACAATGGGGATTTGAAACTTAAGATAAAAATGATTCATTCTGATTGTTCATGTGAGAACTATTCTTCACAGAGCTGTGGTTTACTTTTCAGGTCTGAGGTAGAAGCTGACCGCTCTTCCTTGAAGAAAAGTTATAGCAGAATGTAACAGAAGCAGTTACTTAGCTCTGACAAGAGCTTTAACAGCAGCTGTAGGTCTTCATATGAGGTGGTACAGATGACAGTTCAATTCACAGGAGGGATGAGAGTGTAAAAGATCTCTCCATGGAATAAAGTAATGTATTTAGGGAAAAAGATGGGTTCTTTGAGGTTATGTCTCTATTAGCAAGTAGTGCAGCTAAATAGAAGCACTCTGTAGTGAGAAACATTTGGCATTGAGAACCAGACAGACATAAAATTGTCACCTTAGGGGGTTAACTGCAAAATAGCTCCTGGGCTTTGTCTCCCAGTTTAGTATCATACAAAATAAGTGTGGCGAGGGCATTTTTGGACCACTCCACTATGCCAACGAAAGCAGAGCAGGTGGTAGTAAGCACAAGGTTTGCTTCCAAGTTAAGGTCCTCAGTCTCACGTCAGTATGGATGCACCCTGTGATTATTTTTGTAGAGTGTGATGGCTGGATCTAACCATTTCTGCTCTGTTCCCTTGGGAGACATGGGTGTTCATTTACCAGAAGATGTTACTAATCTTTTTATGATTTTATGGGAAGTCATCTTGTTAAACCTTCAGTCACAGAAAACCCAATGATGTTCAGTTTTTCCTCTAGAAAAAAAACTTTATTGAGTAACTGAAAAGAACATAAAATAAACTGAAATAAATAAATATAACTGTATCAGAAATAGAATCTCAAACTTTGATTATCTGTAGTTTATATATATAATGTGGGTATGTAATCATTTAGAGCTTTGCTTATCCCTCTGATCTAACTAGGATATGTGAATCTGGTTAAGAGTATGTGTTATACTGTTCTTGATAATAATAACTTGCAAAGTAGTTGCTGTGACTGTTCCATACACAATTTGAGAATTTTTCTTCTTTTGGTAGATTATATAGATGCCTTTTCAACTGGACCTCAAGAAGTTTCCAGGATGAAATTTTTACACCCTTGCTAGAGCAAAATAAGGAAAACAATAGTTTTTGCAGGTATTACTATATCATGGTTCATTTCTATTGTTTCTATTTATTCACCAACATGCCTAAAACGGACATTGACAGTATCTATAATATGTATATTCTATAATCTATAATTCTACAGCGTAATAGATATATTCTATATATCACCTATGTGTGTAGCAATCAGCAAAAAGCAAAGATATTTCTTCCTGCTAGGACAGACAGACAGGCAGAACAGATACCAAACCCCAGAGCATTTTTATTATATACAAATGTGACCTATAAATTAAATCTACAGACAGCAAAACTCTACCATTGGCTATGAATTTATAAAAATATAATCACAGGTACACTTAGACCTTTGAATATTAGGATAGTAGGAGGCTGCCAAAAGACTTTCTTAAGGTAGGAGTGTTTGCTCTTTTCTCCCCTTACTCAAGACCAAACTGAAATAAGACAAACCTTCCTTCTTGAGAATTCTACTTCACTCTAGGCAGAGTAGAATGCTTTCTTAAAGTCTCAGGCAAATGCTAGAAGTTGCTTTTTACACATAAGATTGTAAACAAATAGTTCTCATGTTGAAAGTCTTCCGACTTTTTTTGGAAAGAATTATGTTTTTCTGGCTCAGCATACTCGAATCTGTGCCAGTCCCGTCTATACCCAGAAAGTTCAGCTGGCAATTAAAAGCAAACAAACAAAGCAACCCAAATTAGGAATATGTATTTTATGTTTAGTGTATGAACCAGGTATATATAGACTCAAATTTTTAGTTTAAAACTTTCTTAAATTTTATTTTTTTGCATAGGCTATCTTCGCAAGTAGACTCAGTGAAAGGTATGTTAGTGTGCTATATTCACAGTTCTCATGCACAAGTTTCCATTCTTTTTGCTATTATCTAAGTTAGTAACACATTATCAAGAAATAAATATTTACATGGAGTCTTACTACAGTACTACAATATAATTAGCAATATTGATGTACATTTTTACTGTTGTTTTCCGTTACTGACTATTAAATATATGAAAAGCTAGACTTACTGTTGTTTTGATGAACCAGGCAAGATTGATTTAATTCCAGTTTACACTAAATTCCATCACACTAGCAGCTAATTTACCTAAGCTACTATGAATGATATAATTATTAAGCATTACGCTATGTACATAAATATATGTAAGTAGACACATAAGTACATGGCAAATAGTTATAGCTTCTTTGTTTTATCTCTCTCAGTGATGTACTTTGGCTGCTAAAACTCAAGAACAGGGAAAAACTCATCTGTGGAGAGTCCCAGAAAATTTTATATGATGATGATGAATGTTTGTATCATTTCTTCATTCATTTCCATAAGATAAATCAGATAGTTTTGACCAACTGTGCCTATCAGTTATGTAAAACCTTAGTAAGGTTGAATATTTGGAAGAAAATGACTGATGGTGTTTTTAATTTAACAATGCAAACACATTCAACTGGAAACAAACATAGTGAGTACATCAATTCACAAAACACTTGTTATAAAGCTAGATAATTTTACCTCAAAAGGCAATAAAATGGATTCTTGCTTACCAAAGATGTAATAGATTATCCATTCCATTGGAAACTTGTAAAACTGGCTTCTGTCTATTTATTATATCTGTATATTTTCATTTGTACTTCATTTTCTCTGTCATCTATATACTGATTAGAGATTTTAACATGAACATTGCTTAATGCACAGAAGTCAGTATTTTACGCTGGATTCCAGACATGGTAGCTGCACTCCATGAACATAATGAAGGTACCTTATCTCAAAGGTCTTGCACTATGCAAACTTGGAATAGCTGTAATTTATAGATACTGATGTTTTCTATAAAAATACATTATAAAAGATACTGCTGAAGTCAAATCTTTTCGCTTTTGGAACCATTAGTAGCAATGTAGGTCCTTTTACACAAATAACATGTTTCTTGTCCATTTAAAACTGCTTAGTACATTACAAAAATGAATGGAAGAAAAACATGCAACAGTAGGTGGTCAATTTGCAAAATAATCCAAAATAATCTGGTTTTCCATGTTGTTTCTATTGAATGGGGCTCTGCAAATGAAAGTAAGAAGGGAAAATAATGGAGAGAAAATAGGAAATGAAGTAGTTTTTGTTTTGATTTGGTTTGGTTTTGGTTTTACTATTACACACTGTCTAAATCTTAAATTGAGAATCACAGAGCATACAAGAGTTCTTTTTGGTCTTTTTGTTGTTTTTTCTTAGGTGCAAAAACAGATTTTATGGAAGTTTAGCTGTAAATTGGATTTTGAGGTGCTACTACAGTAATAATTACAGTAAACAGGAGAACTACAACCTGGTAATCAGTCTGACAATTTCTCAGTGAAATTAATTGCACTGGGAGATATAAATACTATTATCAGCAGCTATCAGCCTGTTGTCCACAGTTATGGAAATGGATACTAATATTACCTTTTGATTAGAACTGGAAACAGTTCTTTGATTGTGTGAATGACTATTGAAATTCACTAGTATAGATAAATGTTCTTCTCTTGGGTCATTACTACTAGCACAGTGAGGCAAGCCTGATCTTGATTAAGACCTTTATTAACTTGAGTTTATTTGGTTTTATTTATAAAGTATCTGAAGATCTCCTGTAAAAAAAAACATTGACTATCAAATTGATGAAACTGGATTCTAAAGACAAATGCATGGGATGCCAAATCCAAAGTATAAATCAGGGTTCATGGCCTGGAATATATCAGTTTAGAGAAAAGTTAAGTTTTGTAAACAGTCGAATGACAATTGCATCTTAATAACATACAATAGCCAAAATAGACTGTCTTTCCAGAAGCTGTAGCTGCACAATATGGTACAGCTACTCATAGACATCTTCTGGCACTTCCTACAAGTCAGTTGAGATTCACTGACATTAGTGACAGTAGAAAGACCAAGGACAAGGCTGAAGACTACTTAAACCAGAGAGAATGAGCTTGCCCTTTTCCATTCTGGAAAACTTGCCCTCCACCAACATTCAATACAAAGAACACCCAAGAGAACACAAGAACTAAGTTCACATTGTTTCTCACAATATGTTTCTCACAATATGTTTCCCACAGTTGAGTTTAAAAAAAAACCAAAAACATTGTGATTTACAATCTAAAAAGATGTTTCATAGTCTTTACAAATCTTTAATTTTAAATGAAATGTACTCACATTGTTGGCATCAATGACACCCAAATCCAAGGTTTTAATCACAAAGAAAAGTTAGCTATGGAGAAAAAACTTTCCTTTTTGAAAGCCAATAGAAGTGATGAAAAAATGTTTTTTTAATCTTCACATGCTGAAGTCTCCTATATATACCTGATGTCTGAATAAATTTCCCTCTGATTAACTGTCAAAATGGAGTAAGTGAAGTAACTTCTCAGGAAAATATTTATCAAACATGTTTAACCCTAAAATTATTGTACTAGCATTAAGTTATGCACTATTAGAACCTACTGAGTGTATTACTTCTGTGTCTGAGGGTAAATTTAATTTTTGTGTGTCCCATGTTAGCTGATGAAAAGTTCAAGAGACATAGTGGAAAATATCCCAGTTTGTATTCCAGAAGAAGGATCTAGGGAGTTAAAATACATTCCTGTGATTTGCAGAGGGTTTGGCATTAGTTCTGTTTCTGCTGATGGCCAAAGCTTAGTTTTAAGCACAAAGGTAAGCATTTTATTTACTCGCTTCATTATATTGCAGTAAAGCAAAATAAATCACAGCAGAACTGTGAATTATGGGTGTTGTGGTTCAACCTAGCAGGTAGTTAAGCACCACACAGCCATTCACAAGGTTTTTCCCAGCAGCATGAGGGAGAAAATTAGAAAAACTGTAAAACGTTGTTGGTTGAGACAGAAAATGAAAGGAAAATTAATATAATAATAATAGTAATAATAGTAATAATAGTAATAATAGTTAAAGTGATGAAAATGCAATTGCTCACTACTCACCAACCAATGGCCAGCTGAACCTCGAGCAGTGACAGTCCTTGTCACCAGTTCCAGCTGTTTTATTTTTCAGCATGATGCACCATTGTATGAGACATCCCTTTGACCAGCCTGGGACAGCTGTTCTAGTGCTGTTCCAGTTCTTGTAACTACTCACTGGTAGGGCAGCATGAGAAGCTGAAAAGTCCTTGAAAATATAACCAGTGCTCAGCAACAACTAAAACATTGGTGCACTATCCACACTGTTTTCCTTCTAAATCCATAACATGGCTCCATACCAGATGCAATGAAGAAAGCTAACTCTATCCCAGACGAAACCAGGACAGTGAGTTGGATCTGCAGTTGATGGCAAGTGAGCACATTTGACTGCCTTTGGTGAAAGTGCACTTGTTCATATTGTCTGAAGATCTGTTTAAGTGCATTTATAAACATGGACAAAGGCTTCAGATGAAGTCAAAGAAGAAAAATGAAAATTCTCATGGTCTATTTTTCAGTGTACCCACACATGAAATTGTCATTCAGATTCCCTGTTAAGTGAGTGCTAATTTGAAATTCTTTATTTCCAGGTAAATTAATAGATGTAGATTTTTAAATTTAACTGCAAAAATGGGGCTCTTGTTAATTTTTCATTCTGATAGTGGGCAGAATGAAACTGGAATAAAGATGCCTACTAAACTTAGTGTTTTAGTGAAGTAGAGACAAGTAACAGAAATTCTATGTCTGTGTTAAAGGCTTTGCTTTCACCTAGAGTTGTCTGGAGATTTCAGATATGTACAGTTAAAATTTTTCCAGGTAAGCTTGAATAAGTCACGCTTCAATTATTCATTCAAAGTAAGACTTTTCCTGCAAAAAAATCAATTTTCTTTATTTGAATCCTGTGAAAGATTAAAGGTTCCACAATGAGGTTTATAGAACTGTGTGTTTGATGTAGCAGTTATACCATCTAACCATTTTAGAATACCTTGGGATTTTCAGGAGTAGTCTACAGTCTGTGAAATGTCACTTTGCTATTTGCGTAATTTGATGTGTGCTTCTCATTAACTCAAACACTCATTGTGCAGAGGAAGCCTTTTAGTACAGGGAGTCTGATGTTAGCTGAGACTTGATAAAAGCTTGTCATCTTCTTCACTCAGATGTTAGTTGCTAAGTGCCTTTTCAGCAATTGAGGGCTACACATTTACAGTCTGGAGCTGAGAAAGAATTAGATGACTCTAGATGATAAAGGAGATACTCCTGCTGCACAGAAATATGGCCAAGAACTGCTACAGTCTGGAGTGTATTTGATGCAGAGGAACATATTTTCATGAGAATGTATATCGTTCTTTAAAATAGACATAAAATACATATCCATAAAGTGTCTGTTTTGAAATTTACTCCCTTGCTGATTCTATAATTCTGTATACTGAAAAGTTTAGGGGGACGAGGTGGGTGGTGATGTGGAGAGCTGAGAGGTTGTTGTCAGGGCTGCCAAGATAGTTCATCCACTTAATCATAAGCTCATGAAAGATCAAGATTTCTGTTCCACTGAAAGATAAGTAAGAGGTGATACGGTCCAATTGACATATAAACTTGATTTGCTCCTGACTTCTAACTGCAGAAGAAGACAATTAATCTACTGGAAGCTGAATAACTTGCTCAGTCATCAGTATGTGGTATGCAAGGATACCCATTCTTCAGTCATGACTCTGAAAAATAGTCATAATATCTTAGAAAAAAATAATATCATACTATTACCTTAGTGATACTATGGTTAACAAGTACCTAAAGAAACCCCAAACAAATTGTATTTGTTGATAAGCAACACTTGAAAATGGCCCCAGAAAAATCGAAGGTTTTGTTTTCTTCAGAAAACAAAGATTACTCTCTACAGTAGGGCAGGCTACTTTTTTTTGGTATAAAAATTGTCTGTTTTCTGTAGTGACTTCTGGCTCTGTTTTGCTTTCCTCCTCGTTCATTCAGAGTATGTGTAAATAAACCCATAATTTATATAATATATAATTTATATAATATATAATTTATATAATAAAAAATCTTTCATTTAAATCAGAAAAGGACTCCATATGGACAGTCCAAATAATTTTTTGAAAGTTATTTCTGTTTTCTGACTGCCTCAGTGATCAGATTCTTTGTTAAGGTAGCTTAAAAAAAATGAAGGTGTAAATTGGGAAAAACAACGCTTATTGAAAGGGTAGTTGAAATTGAGATGGGATCTGATATTTCTTTAAATAACAAACAACTAATTCATAGTTTCTAAGACCACACTTCAGTAAAAGAATGATTAAGCATTGTATAATAACTAACATGAGTTAAGACAGCAAAACTGTGGCTAATGCTTCATCATTTCCTTGGAAATGTTACAGTCAAATTTAAGCTCATTTATGTTATCTGATTCCCAGAAAAAGATTCCTAATCCTATCTGCTATCTACTTAGAATTAAGCAATTTTTAGATAGGATTCTGGCCTTGTCAGTTTGCAGTATATAGGGCTTAGGTTTTTGCTGATATCATGGAATAAAAACTCTAAGCTCCATCAGATACAATGCAACAACTCCCTTTCCCCAGTGTATCCCACTCCCCTCAGGCTTAGCAGCAGATAATTCACCAGGATGATGACAATCAGTGCAGTTCTAAAGAGTAAGATTATTTCCAGTTTAAATGGAAATCTTCATCATAAAAAGCCACTATTACAGTTGTTGGAAGTTCTCATCCTCACATACCTCAAGAGGTGCATGTATCTCACACCACACCACAAAGGGCTTTCTGCTTATCTTTCTGAAATGAATAATTTATCTAATTTTCAAAGAAGTCTAATAATAGAGCAAGATTGTTTTTCTCCTTCTCCTTCTCCTTCTCCTTCTCCTTCTCCTTCTCCTTCTCCTTCTCCCTTCTCCCTTCTCCCTTCTCCCTCCTTCCTCCTTCCTCCTTCCTCCTTCTCCTTTTCTTTTTCCTTTCTTTTTCTCTTTCCTTTTCTTTTATAAAATTTGTTATTACTGATTTACATTTTGATTGTTTTCTTAGTGAAAGTGTCTCCTAACAGATATACTTTGACATTCAGCATTCTGTCTCGGGGCCTAGAGATGTCAAAGAAAATGCATGTTAGCCAGACTAACCCCAGTACAGTGCACTGTCTTTGCTATTAGACAGCTGAAGGATGACTCAGAATTAATTTAGCTTCCAGCAAATTGCATAGTCTTCATTTGGGCAGCTTAGGCATTTTTAAAGGGTCATTTCACAGACTTCTTCATCTATATTTTTGCACAGTTCATGAAAAATCATATAATTTCACTTTTATGTGCACAAACCATTAGAGATGAGTGTACATATGTTAATGTGTTTCCACTGAATGTGTTGAAAATGACTTGCTCTCTTATTGTATAATCTCTGATAAAAGTAACTCTCTAAAGGGTACTGAAGGTGCTAACAAACATTTATAATGCAGTAACACTACTGATTTCACTTTTTGTTCTACTCGTAATCATTATTTCATTTCTTTATTTTTTTTCTCTGAATTTGAAAAGGGAAGATAGTAGGAAGTGTAAATAACCAGCACTTCTCTGAAATATCCAAATCTCCCATCATGCTTCTCATGGACTAAGTCAGAATGAGTTATGGGTCTATGGGTTGCTTTCTATGGGTTTATATTATTCAAGGGTTATTTGATAGATCTACTACCCTTCTACTCTTCTACTTCAAGCACCTTTCTGTTTCTCACTTTCCTTTCCTGGTGAATCCCTGACAAATTTAAACTTAATGCATGGAAATTATTTGAAAGAATTGAAACAATTTTTAAGTTGACATTTAAGAAAAAGCAGATGCTGTATTCAGATGTTCAAATAGCCTTGAGGTTAGTCTAAAACTTGAGCAGTTTTGTTCCTCACAAACTCTTTTCTCTGATGTTAACTTTAAAAGTATATCATATTTGACTACATGTCTCCAATTTCAAAATTTTAAAGCGATAACAATCTTTGAGTCTTCAGATCCAGTGAGAGAGTAAAAGAATACTCCAAAAGTCACTTTCTTTTACCTGTTTTTGGATGGGAATATAGTTACCACAATGTTGCTTTCTCTAACTTGATTATGTAGGATTTTGTTGGTGACTGAGATTCACTGTGACTCCACATTAAGTCAGAAATAGCTGACTAAGGAAACTGGCTGTGAAAAGAGATTTGTATTCTTCAGGAAAAACTGAAGAGATGAGAACGTTCTACAAGAGTAATGATTATCTTGTCCTTAGAACTTATGCTCTCGTGAGGATCTGATGTGAAACTGAACTCAGATGTATTTTTATGCTTGCTAAATCAAAACCACAGAAGAAACTTGGAATGGAGACTGGCACAAAAATTGTTACCATGAATTAAGAGTTGGGACATCTGTGTAAAACTAGACAGTGCTTTCTCACATAGAAAGGAGAATCCCTCATGATCTGCGAATTTCCAACCCACTACTGCCAGAACATGGCTTGAGAGCAGCCCTGAGGAAGGGGGTGTCAGCTGATGAAAGACTCAACATGAGCTGGCAATGTGCACTTGCAGCCCAGAAGGCCAACCTAGGTTGCATCAAGAGAAGTGTGACTGACCAGCAGGTGAAGGGAGGTGACTCTTCCTCTCTACCCTACAGACCCCAGATGGAGTACTGTGTTCAGTTCTTGGGCTCCCAAGATAAGAAGCGCATTGAGCTGTTGGAGCAGGTCCAGAAGAGGGCCACAAAGATGATCAGAGGGAAGGAGCATGTCCACTGAGAGGACCGGCTGAGAGCTCTTGGGGGGCTCTTCAGCTTGGAGAAGACATCAGAGGGACCTTATAGCAGCCTTCCAGTACCTGAAAGGGGCCTACAGGAAGGCTGGAGAAGGAGTCTTTACAAGGGCATGTACCAACAGGATGAGGAGAAACGGTTTTAAATTGAAAGAGGGTAGATTTAGACTAGATATTAGGAAGAAATTCTTTACTGTGAGAGTAGTGAGACACTGCAATGTGTTGCCCAGAGAGGAGATTGTGGATGCCCTCATCTTGGAGATGTTCAAGGCCAGGCTGGCTGGGGCTTTGAGCAACCTGATCTAGTGAAAAGTGCCTCTGCCTCTAGCAGAGGGGATGGAACTAGATGATCTTAAAGGTCCCTTCCAACCCAAACCATTCTATGACTCTGTGAGGAACATATGGAAGAACAGTACTGTTTAGAAACAGCTGTTCTGATTGTCATAACTGAGAGTATCAGTTTAACTGTTTTTCAGGATTATCCTGAAATGCTTTTTTACCTTTCACAAAAAGAAAATGAATGTGTATTTTCTTATATTCAAAAAACATTTGTTTCCAAAAATAAATGTGCATTTCCCCCTACTCCAAAATCTTTCTTTTTTTTCCAATTTTTCCTTGAAGTAGATGCTATGAGTGAATTTAGGTGATTTGTAACCACCCCCTAGCTCCAGGGACCAGACTAATATTACTGCTTACATAAGTTGGCAGAAGGATTAAAAAGTAAGTACTGTATTTAACAAGAGAAAGAGAAAAAGAAACAATTCAAAGTAGCTTGCTAACTCAGTTAGCTACTAAGTCCCAGAGTGGCAGCTGTGTTCAGCTGTTGTTCTGGGGTGTAAGAAGTGTGGAATTTTGAATGGAGTCTTATTGCTGGTGTTGCTGTCAGAATTCCATATACACTGAGTATACTTTTTATAGGATTTAAAGCATAATCATTCCAATTATTTTGTTCATTCTCCCAGGGAGCATCCAGAACCACAAACTACTGTTCCATTTCAAAATGTGAGTAACAAGGTCATAAATTTAATTTTTTTTCTTGAGCTGCCACCTAAAGTTGATAAATGACACAGAAATTTAGCTCCGTTTTTTTTCCTGTTAATTATACACTGGGTAACTGGATAAAATCAGATTATTTTTACACAAAAATGATAATTACAACTTCTTAGTTTTTGTACTGTAAAAAAATCATAAAACGTAGACTGCATTACAAATCATGTACATATTATTTGACTGCTGGTACTTAAATTTATTGAATGGAATCATCATTTGTTTGGAAGAAAAAAAGAAAAAAAAAAGATATTTTAGGTGAAATATACACAACAGCTCTTCCCATGGATGTACTTTTGGCCATTGCCTTCTCTTTTTCAATTCTACAGCAGAATCTGCCTCAGAGTTTGAGTAATGATGACTTACAAATGTTTGTAAGATGAAAAGAAGATTATTTAAATTACTTAGCCTAATGGAAAAGTTATCATCTTAAGGTACAGTACTTGTTCTTAAAGCATTCTTTTTTCAGTAGGTTTTTAACTGCGCCTGCAACACAAGTCTTTGTCTGAAAAATACAAATTATGCAGTAAGGTGCCACTGTTTAGCTTTATGGTTGTCTACAATGGTATATTAAAATGATAATTCAAACTAAGAGAAAAGGTATTTTTATTCAAATGTCTTCCTTCATGGTATCACACTGTTATAAGTAATATTAATATTCCAATGTATTGAATTACATTTAGTATTAATACAGGGAAAAAAAAATCATGAAGGCTGAGTTCCTTGAAAATGTGAAGGCAGTTATAAGGGTTGCAACTTGCCTTGTTCAGTGCTATTGTGTGTGCATTTTCAAGTACGTGGCTATACAGTGACCTATGCATCTTTGCATGTGTTTACTGGGCTTCCAGTCAGGGGAAATTATATTGCAATTGAGAAAATTGAGCTGGAAGGCACTGTGAGATGATAAATGCAGAACAGCAAAATGTCATTTTGTAAGCCATTCTGAACTTGTTGAATTTATGGTGAACCGCACCACTAAAATATGATAAATAGACTATGCAGAGCACCAGTCACCATGGGAAACACCTCAAAATAGGCAGTTCAACAGGATATGAGAAGAGTGATGTCCCACTCCTGTGCTTGAAACTACATGTAGTTTTGCTTTACAGGCTCTTCCAGTTTGATTTTAAACATATTTTGGACAGAAAGGAAAATTTATTTTGTTAAGCTTGGCAGCTTTTGTTGAGCTTATTTTTGGCTATTGTCTGATCCAAGGAAGAGAATAATTTGTAGACGAGGAATATCATTAGGAATGACAGTGAGTCAGTGTGTGAGCTCTGACTTCTAACTGCTTAATATTTGAGGCAGAAAGTAACACCTACTCGTAGCCATAATATATTATGATTAAAATTTATTGCACTCAAATAAATATAAACAAACAGTTCATTGTTTGAGGCACACCCCTTCAGAACATAAAATGTTTAAACCAATAGGACTGTGTGACATAAGCAAGTTAAATTAAGCAGAAAATGCTGTAGATAATCAGGGGATATGTACACTTTACAAAAGGAAATAAATCTGAAATAATCTGAAAGCCTTTAGATGCTGAGTAGAAGCTCTATTATCCCCACAAGAAGCTAGTATTTCCTTTAAATGTGGTTTATATTTTCAAGTCGTTGTAGGATTCAGTGAAGTTACATCACTGATAACATTGATGTGTGAACAGTTGGAACAATTATTCTTTCTTCTTGACTGAGTAGTAGGTAGCATAAAGCTCAGGGAGATATTACTAAAAACATCAAACGTTTTCTATTGCAGACTGTCCACACAAGGCTCCAGAATCATGTAAGAAGACTTAATTGCCATAGTGCACTCTGAGAGTAAGAAAATACAATTTAGATTTCATTTCAAGCAAGGGAATGAGCTATGAAGTATAGTGCTGCAAGTTGGCTACAAACACTCTGAAGTGAAATCTCAAACCTTTAAGGAAAATCTTTTATCCTCCTGTGTAAATCTGATATCCTTCTATATCTTGGATAATGTGCATGGCCGCTCCCTCGCCCCTCCTTTTGCAAAAATGCTGTGGTGAAGCTAAAAAAAGTTCAGAGTTGCAACAAGGATGATCCAAGAAATGAAATCATTTTCAACAAATAATAAATGGGTAGACTAGTATTTCGTCCTTAATAAAGAAAGTGGAAAAGCATTGTAAATGTATATATAAAGTACAATCATCCTGAACAAGAGATACATGACTGAGAGATTAGATGAAACTGTCAACAGACTTAAACAAGATAAACAAAAGGAAGAACATCTGCTCATGATCGATAGTTGAGCTATGATCTGCTTGCCATAACATGTTGTGATTGTAACATTTACATAGGTTCAAAAAACAATTGGGTAAATCAGTGCAATTCTATAAGGATTATTAAATAAAATTGTATTGATTTTGGAAGAAAAATCCTTGAGCGTTAAAATATTGAAGGGTAGAAGTATATTCTGAGAGAACTTTATTGCCTGATTGTCCCACTCAAACACACTTCTCTCAGCATCTGCTCTTCATCATCTTTGAGGATAAGAAATGTGGGGTCCTTTGTTCTGACCCAAGACAGTCATTCCTTTGTAAAGAGATTAATTCTGTTGCAAAAGGAAAATTAAAAAACAAAACAAAACAAAAAAAAACCACTAGGATAGCAGAAGCCTCAGGAACACTGATTCAGTATCCCTATCAGAGTGCCAAGTTACTGCATGCTTAATTAGATACCTACCAAGACACTTGCACTTCTGAAAGGAAATTGAAAATGGGCTATCAGACTGGATATGGTAATCCAGCAGCTCTCTTAAGTTCCTAATTGCACTGAGGAGTAATTGTTAACAATTTACTACTTCAGGTAATTTATAGGACTGAACTGAGTCAGTGTCACAAAATATTTATGCCTTATAGGGAATGAGGAATGGAATGCTTAAACGAAATGTATAGGACTAAAAATACAGCATTGCTTTCTGCAATATATCAGTTTAGAACATCTCTGAAAATAGAATTGGGAGGGAAGTCATCTTTTCATTATCATTAAAGAACTAAAACCTCCAAACATACTTTTTTACACCTCTTCCCTAATGTGCAGTTACCGAAAGTTTAAAAGACAACATTTGTTTTCAGAAGTTCAGTGCTCACTGAGAACTTCATAACTCTGAGGTGGCCTGCTAGATCACCTAAGCAGCCTGGATAATATTCTGTTAGGCAGCCTTTTTGTTTATTCTTTTTTTTTTTTTTTTTTTTTTTTCCTTTGAAAGCTTCATGGTACTCTAACTCTGGGACAAAGAGCATGATTCACTCTTAACTTTTAAAATTTCAGTTATATAGTCTCTTGCTGTCTAATGGTGAATTTTACCTTTTCTGGTACAGTTCATCTCTGCTGATACCTCTCATTCACAGAAACACCATTATTCTGGATTAACAACTTCTATCAACTTGACATCTGATTATCTCCAAGCAACAAATATTAAATTCACTCTTGGGTGCTTTTCCAAATTCTGAAAATTTGGACGCACTTAGAACTAGTGACATTTCAAATGAGAGCATGTAACTCAAAACCTTACTACAGCAAAAAGATCACTAGTTGAAAATGTGGAGTTATTTCACAGATGAAGATTTTGGCATATTTCAAGCTGACCACAATAAATTTGTCCAACATGGACATTTTTACAGTTCAAATAGATTTTTTATTTTTTTTTCCCAAGGATTCTTGGCTGATTACACATAGTAGCTCACTTTAAATCCCTTTGCAGCCCCAAATGCCTTCTAGGATGAAGAAGATACAGACAAGAAGAAGAGAAATGCATACAATGTGCCAATCATTTTGGCTGACACAGCAGCTTTATGGGAATTTATTTCTCTCACTGAAGTTTCCATGGTAAGTACCCCAAACAGTTATCTGCAACAGAAAGTTATCCAAGCACTGTGCAGATGAGAGCACTGTGAGGAACTATGATTGTAATTCACTGTGAGCTCTGCTTGTTTTCTAGTACCAAGTTGTTGTCTAATTATCCTTTAGCATATTATTCTAATGTAAATTAATTTTTCACCTACTTAAAATGTTGATGAAGAATTCATCTGAAGAGATGAAGAATTCTGAAGAGCATATGAATTTCCCCTTCTGCCCCCAAGCAATCTCCTGAGTAATGAATTTCTCCTCTTGCTCTTTTCATGATTAAAGAATATAGAGTTATATTTAAATATATAATTTACCAGGGAAAGAAAGTATCAATACTAGGGAGCATCTGAAAAGTTATTAAAAAAAAATCCAGAATAAGGAGAAAATATAAATGTCATGCGTTACTGCACATAATGTATACAGAAATAAACAGCATATACAGAAATATTTCATTATTGTTTGTAGACCAGATGCAACACAAATATTTATATCTCTTATTTTAGGATATTATATCTCTAAAACACATAATCAACTACTAAAATTTCTATGCTATGTCAGCAATGATGGAACATTACATGAGATGATAATCTTTCATTGTGAAAAAGACATTATCCACAACAGAGAAGACAGAATCCAGTATTTTTTCTGTTTTAGATGAACTACTAAAGAGGAGGAAACACTGATGTTGTTTTATTTGTTCATATTTTTGTTTTTAAAATAGAACTATCACAGCAGTCTTATCTAACATTAATAGTGTTGCTATGGTAATGGTTGAAGAATTGCATTTGCTTTTATCTTACACATGCTAATTCAGAAGTCCACAGAGATAGCAGGAAGATATTAAGTTTTCTAAACTTCAGACCTGGAGCTGTAAGTTTGGTAGAATAATAACATAATAACACATAATAACTGTGATGAGTGGGTCATCTTATTTTCATCTGCCTTCACTCTCCTCCATCCCTTTATAAATTATTAGATTTTATGTAAAGCTTCTACAGGACTGGTAAACTCCGAATTTTCACATAACTAATCGGTAAGCATCAGATGTATGGTTCAGTTAAAGTGTCCTTACCCTTCCCAATGAAAAGTCTGTACTTGGATCAAAAGCCTTCATTATGTATATACACTACACTATATATAATGAATTAAAATTACATTCACTGTTGTCTTAGTCTGGAGAGCAACACTAAAGCAGTTAGAAATGAAATGAAATTGAGTAATACTAAAGACTTCTTTCGAGTAGCTGCTTCTTTCTAGACTCTGATGGAAGTCAAATTTTTTATTATTATGTTTGACTATGATGAGGAAGTAGATGTTTTGTGAAGCTAAAAATGGGAGTATAGATTTCAAAGGTACGCAGGTGACATGTAGTTTATCTTCATAGTCCAGTTAATTCACAGTAAATGAAGAAAATAGCACTATTTTCTTCATGGGCAGTTACTAAATTACCTCACATAAGCACTTCTATATCAAATTCACAGTGGTTAACTTTAGCCTAGAAAGGCTAAACTCCTTCTTTTATACTTGGAGAAAGGATGTAGCTTTTCCAAGAGAGTGATTCAGATCAGAATTCAACGTAAAACTGTACTGTCCAGGCAGGGAGATAGTGTAAATAAATCACTGTAGTGTAAGAACACCATGCTAAATACTCCATGCAGCCAAACACTTACAAGTCTATTTTCTATTCTCATTTAAAAATGCAAACGTATATTTAAAAATAACTGGTGAAATTCAAATTGACTTTTTTTCCCCCCACTGATTATGCCATCAATTTCATATGCTATTTTCCTAGAAATCCTGATAGTTAATATACAACTTTGTCCGTTGCTCCTCATCACTGCATGATTTTAAAGAGCAAGTTGCTCCAATTTCCACTCTTCAGTACTCCACTGTATTCTAGGAATGTAGTTTTCCTACTTTACAAAGTTCAGTTATCACACAATCATTATCTGAAATAAAATGACTAAACAGATGAAAAGAAACATTGCTATCCACGTATAAGGATGAGACACAGTTAGCTACTACATCTGTAAAAATACTGAAATCTTACTACTTAGATACATACAGGCGAATCAATGACTATGGATACTCACACTGTCAGCAGCTGAATTTATCATGAATTTTGTCAGCTGAAATGTCGCTCGTATCTCAGATAAAGTAATCAATTAAATCAGTAATAAGAAAGGCAGCAACTATTAAAATGTTAATTTTTAGTGTTTTAGGTTAACTACAGTGCAAAAAATCAACTTTTCAAGCCCTTGAAATCCATTATAAGGGCAGGCACTCTCTATCATTTACTTTATAAAGTGTTTCTTTTCATTCCTTAGTAAACTCCCAGTCATATAGTTAGTTCTCTGACACACAATCAGTAGAATGGTTAGTAAACAAAGTATTTTTAAACTTTTTATGTGTTTTGCTTTCTGACAGTCTAACTTGCTGCAGATACTTCTACAAACAGTATGAAGAAAATTCACTACTCCTTCCCATTTCTCTGC
The DNA here is from genome assembly GCF_019238085.1 of Lagopus leucura. Classification (NCBI taxonomy): domain Eukaryota; kingdom Metazoa; phylum Chordata; class Aves; order Galliformes; family Phasianidae; genus Lagopus; species Lagopus leucura. The sequence continues at coordinate 46,703,466 of NW_024962264.1, forward strand.
CTCTCAAAAGAAGCTTATCCTGAAACGCAGGCCCAGAACAGCTTATATTCCATGTAAGCTCAAATTAGATGACAGATATAACTTTGAATAATGGAGGTTTGTCTTTGTTCTTATACATATACATCATTTACTATCTGAATGAAAAAGCTACAGCTATATGACTAGTGGTTTTCATAACAAATATCCATTGACAATTGACATTGTAAATACTTTTTAACAATATTTGGCAGCATTAGAGGCAACATATATCCATCTTTTCTAAGACAGATAATACAAAGGTAATCATAATTACAGCACCTCTTGTCCTTAATTATTGTCTGGCTACCTGTGCCCCAGATTTCCGAGGCTCTAGAACCCGGAGATGGGTCATTCTGCTTAGGCATATATCTCAAAAAAAACAATCATCTAGAGTTAAAACAAAACCCTATACTTTTTACAATTCATGTGTCCACACCCACATAAAACTTGTTACAAATTATAGGACCTTGTGTTAACTCTAGAAGAAAGAAAACTAGTAACAATAATTGCCTCTGTTATAGCCATATGAAGTTCAGGGTTACAAGACATGGGCTTTTTCCATTGCGAAATTGTTTGCTGAACTCCACATCTAAAGTACTGTAACTTCCCCCATGCTGTTATTATTTTCAAAGTGAATCTTTTTTTCTTGTCAAGCACGAGAGCACTACAGCTGTCTGCTGCTTTGAAATACAGGGCAGCAGGATTCCACTAAGAAAAGCTCCTTGTCAGATAACTGGGAGAAATTTACTCTCTTTCCTTCTTCCAAAGTCCAGCAAGGCATGTACTAGTGAATGCCCTCTTCTAAACTCCCATATTTAAGGTGTGTCTAGGGATTCAGAATGTCTTAAATCTGAAAAAGATCAGAAAATGGTTATGCATCCTGTTTTCCTTTCCTGAGCCCGTTAGTTGGATTTGGCTGAAGCTGAATTTGTAGAAATCCACTCAGTCTTAATGGAAAGAAGTGAAAAAAGAAAGAAAATCTATCAGTTTTTCCACTCATTAATCACTATTAAAACTATGTGCATTTTCATATTGGATTTGTCTGGTTTTAGCTGCAAGACATCGGTTTTTGCCTTTCATTTCTCTTATAGCTCACCAAGGGCTTTAATAACAGAAATTTTCTCTATACAACAGTGTGAAGCCACTGTCATTAACTTTCTTTTGCATAAACTGTTGTGATTGAATTCTTTAAATCTCCCACAGGAAGGCATTTTCTCTAGCCTTTGAATACTTTTCTGCACCCTTTGTGATTTTGCAGTAATGTTTTTGTGTTGCATGAACTCCCATTGCTACTCATTATGTTTCTGTTGGTCTTATCATGCTATAAGGAGAAATGAAAATCACTTTCCTGTTCTTACTCAGTTATATTTCTCCTCACCCTGGAGACTTTCAAGGTGAGGCTGAATAAAGCCTTGGGCAACAAGATCTAGCTGTGGATGTCTCTGCTCAGCGAATGAGAGTTGGATTAGATGGTCTTCAGAAGGCCCTTCCAACTCTATGGATTCTATGATTCCATGATTCTACTTCTGCTTTCAAAAGCATTTAAAAATGTTCTAGAAGTATGTACTTTTGGCTTTTTTTTTTTTTTTTAGCACATACTCAACATCTCATTTTGAATATGTGTAGTTTTGTTTGTGTTTGAAAAAAATTTTCAGTGAATAAGCCCTAATTATCATTTACAGAAATATTGCACTGCTTCTTGTTTGTTTGTTTTTGCACTGTCTCTACTGCTATTATGATCCTACAACCTTTATTTTATCCTCATAGTTTATCTGGAATGATCGTTCAATTAATTCACTGAGGTGTTGATTGTACTTCAAACACAGTATTCATCCCTGCAGAATACCTTCAGATTATATCCTTCTCCCTCACTTTTAGTGAACACTTTTCAACAGTTTTCAGGTACACATTTAATAATCATCTGACACACTGCACTATTAGTACACTGAGCGACAAGATTCATTTTTAAGGAGGGTGAAACATTTGCAGGCAAAAGAATTTGTGGTTTCAGGACTTCTCAGAGCTTCCTCTCCCCACACTGACTCACCTTTCAGAGCCAGCCTTTTATTCTACCTTTGGAGTGGTTCTGGTAGCAAAAGTTCCCCCGGGTACTAAGCTTAAGATTGCACCAGCTTAGTAATAGCCATCTCATTCTTACCTAACACAAGTACTCCACTCTACCAGTCTGATTTTTTTTTATCTAATTACCTGAGGAAATTATGCCTCTTGAGTTTATCATACAGAAAAACAAAATAACAAAACCAAAGAAGAAAAAAACCAATAACTCATGCGCAGCGACTCATGCCCTAATCCCATTAATCTCCGCTAGAATTTTGTTTTTGTGAAACTAAGGAGATAAAGAGCCCTGTGGGTTGGGAGAAATCAGTGATCAACACAATTAGTAAAGAAACTACTTTTACTCAGCTTCAAGTAACTTCTTAGGTGCTGTTGCTCACTGATGTGAGATCAATTTGTTTATTGTGGTGTTATAGGAGAGTGTCAGTAAAGGAAAGAATTTTCGCTAACCAGCTTTTTTTGCAGGCTGTTGAAGATGCTGTCTTCTAGCATGACTCCTTTCTTTTATTCTGTGCTACTGTTTTATTCAGCTAAATCCTTTCTTCTTTTAGCTTAGGAAAGCTATAATGGGAAGGAATAGAGGAAGCAGAGTGCTTGATTAACTCTGGGTAAGCAAATGCAAGACTATGTGAAAGTGTTTTCTGTGCTGCATGTCTTTCTCCCTGTTCTCTGATTTCTTTTCTTTCCATTGAAACAGTAAGGGATTTCTTTAGCTTGAGTCAATATTTGATTCTTATTTCACTCAAGCTCTGGTAAACAAGAATTGTAATTAAATTAGAGGAAGATTTGTTGAACTAACTAGTCTTATACTGTCCAAAACTCAGGTTTTACGTTAAACTAGTTTGAGGATCTTTGAATTTCAGTAATCATGTCCTGCTTTCAGCTAAAAGAATGTTAATAACACACCAAAGTTTTGGTTGTTGCTGAGGCTTGGATTTGTGCCAAGGGCTGGGCCACTTGGTATGGAAGAGCAACCACCACGATGGGGTGGGACAGGACCAGGACAGGTGCCTTGAATTAGGCCAGGGGTTCTCCCATACCACCTGACATTGTTCAGAAAGCCATAAAGCTGAGGTTGGCAGGTAGTGAGACAGTATGTTACTAGCAGGATGTCAGTGAGTAATTGTATTGTGGAGATAAGTATCTAGTTGTCTTTATATGGTTTTATATACACAAATATTTATTATTGTGTTGTTGTTCTCTCTCCTATTCTGTCTCTGTAAACAGTTTTTATCTCAGACCACAAGTTCTATTTTTTTCTTCTAGTTCTCTCCTTCCACCTACTTGGGGGTGGAGTGAGCAAATATGGTGCTGAGCTTCCTGCTGGATTAAACCACAATAAAATCCTGAAAGACTGTACAGTTGCTTTAAGATCTTCTTTTCTTCTTCTTTTTTTTTTTTTTATTTTAAATGATTTTCATTAGTGTGCTTGATGTGATGCAAACGTTAAAGCAACTTTCAATTTCATGTGAGTTCTGTGTGACCTTCCTTACCTCAGGATACCAAAGGCCTAGTTAACTTTATTTGAGCTAATGAATATATTCAAAGTACTGTTGTGGAAATATAGGTACTCCTTTCCTTTAAAATAAATAAACAAATCACTAAGGTAAGGAAGTCCTTTCGTAGGTTGAATATGGATCCCTATTGCTAGGCAGGAGAAATGTCAATAGTTCTGCTTGTTTTATATATAAGAATCATTTGAACTAAACCCTACTTGTCTTCATCCTGTGTATGTGACTGTTAATTTATATTGGAAAGAAGATAAACAGGAACAAGAGAATTCACAGTGTGTTCTTCCTGAATCATACTTTTGAATAAGTGCTAATGCATCATTTAGTTTTCTATCAAGTATAAGCCTTGCCTTCAAATACTGAATTTGATTATCAAAAAAACAACAGTTTATTATTTGAAGAGGCATCTATGATTAGCTTTAATACCTATCAGGTTTTAAAAGGCAAACATGTACAGTGTAAAAGAAAATGATCTTCATCTAAAGCTTTGCTTTAGCAGAGTCAATATTTAGAATGCTGTCTACTGCTATTTAAACAACGAAAATATTCTTTCTTAAAATTGCATTTGAGACAAAGACAACAGTGGACATAATATTTTAAAATAAATATTTAAAAACATTTATGAAAACCAGATTTAAAGACTGTATTATATCACAATTCTTCAAGAAGAGCCAACAATTTAATAACTCTTCCTCAAAACCAACCTGTATTCAATCTTTGTTCTAAATTCAAGACTGAAATGTTTGTTGAAAAGTTTTTTTTAAATCATTTTTGATCAGAGACTGTGGTTGAACCTGATGAAAGTATTCCATTTTCCTTAAATCAAGATAGCAAGTCTAACACCTTGTGTTTATTTATTAAAGACTTCTTGATTTTTTTTTTTCTTCATTACAATTGGTTTTGAGGAATGGAGAATGTTTATGAACAAAGAATGCCTCTCTATTTTTGAGCCATTTTTTGCCATTTTATGAATGCATTTTTCCCTAAATTTCGTGTTGAATTAGATTAGATTGTCATAACTGTGAGATTACTGTATAATAAATACCTATTTTCAGAAGTGTTATTTCTCGTACCCATAATTCCTTAAACAAAACTAAACAAAATTGCAAAATTCTACGTGGACTCAGTTGAGGGTCCGAATATCTTCTATAATTTCTAATTACTGGAAAATACCTAATTGTCAATAAATTGCAAAGAGTCATCTAGACAGATTACCCATTCTATGTTAGCATAAATGATATAGTTTCTAGAATTTTTAAAAAAAAATTTGGCTGATAAAAAGCGATTGTGTAACAAGAGACTTGGTTTTCCAAGAGAAAATTATAACTTTAGGTGAATGTACTTTGCTGTGTAAAAGAGATTGTTAGGTGGACAACTAGTTAGAAGCAAAGTAATCCTCCTCTGGATTGGAACGTGTCCACTTTTTTTGGAACCAATGATACTTTGCAAAAGTTCAAACCATTTATTTTTAACACTCATTTTCCTTTTCTTAATGTCATTACTATATTCTGTTTCTTTTTTAAAAAATAACAACATGATATTACATTTTCAAAATTTTTAATAACAAGTCTTGAAAAAAAAAAAAAATTTGAAACTCTATGGCTTAGTGTGATAGCAGACAAAGGAATTGAGTTTCCTAGCTTTTTTTTAATTTCCACAACTGACAGGATAGGGGCAGTTTCCAAGTACATAACTAAAAATGCATATTTCCTAAGGGGCAGGAAAAAATTCTGTCTTAAACTGAACAGCAACTGATCTATTATTAACACACAGGCTTTGGGTTTTCTGGGCTCTGTGACAGTCCACTAAATTGTATGTGAAATTGTATGCCCAGTTTTTTAATGAGATTATCACAGAAATGATCACTTTTTCCAGTCAAAGATGTCAGATTCAACATATAATTTTGCTGACAAAAAATTCAGTTGAAATATTTCTGTACACCATTACAACTTGATTTGAAAGCTTTGAAGAACTAGTTAACAGCTTCCCAACATGTTATTAATCATACTAATAGGCAGGTCAAGTCCGGTGCTGATTAATTCTCTCTTTTCATGTTTCTTCCTAGAACTGATTAGGAATGATATGCATAGTTATTTTTCCAAAATGTGGATAAAGAACACTGTTGAGCATTTGCTAATATTTTAGGGATGTACAGACCACGATATATCTATGACTGCTAGTTTTTATCTCATGTAGTCCTTCAATATTTTTAATCTTTTTTTTTCTGTTTTTGTATTTTTACTAGTACTTCTCAATATCTAGCTTAGTAAGAGACATTTGAAAGGTTTTGTAGTAAAGGTTAGCCTTTCTATGCTACTGTTGTCTGCTGAAGACTGGCATGTTTCTAACTTCTGTTAATGAGGAGGAGGGGAAGAGACATCTTCGATCAATAATAGTCTTTGGTTTGGTTGGTTAAAAGCTGTGTTGTAACTCATATTCACCAGTTAATGCTTTTTGATTATTCTCTGCATGTTGGAAATTGCTAGATCATCTTACTGAATCAACAGATTTGAAAGGTGGACCTGGGTGAACCTAGTGAGGTTTAACACAGCAAAGTGCAAGGTTTTGTGCTTGGGCCGGAGGAATCCCAGGCATTTATACAGACTGGAAGTAGCAGTCCTTGAGAGCAGCCCTGCAGAGAAGGACCTGGGGGTCCTGATGGATGAAAAACTGAATGTGAGCCAGCAGTGTGCTCTTGCAGCAAATGATATCCTGGGCTCCATCAGAAGGGGGATGGTCAGCAGGGGCAGAGGTGTTTGTCCCTCTCTGCTCTTGTGAGACCCCATCTGGAGTACTGTGTCCAGGTCTGCAGCCCCCAATACAAGACAGAGAGCTGTTGGAGGGGGTCCAGAGGAGAGCCACAAAGATGATTGGGGGCTGGAGCACCTCCCCTACAAAGACTGGGCTTGTTTAGCCTGGAGAAAAGAAAGCTGCAGGGTGACCTAATTGCAGCCTTTCAGTACCTAAAGAGAGCCTACAAACAGGAGGAGAATCAACTCTGAAAGGGCAGATAACAGCAGGAGAAGGGGAAATAGTTTTAAGTTGAGAGAGGGGAAGATTTAGGTTGAATGTCAGGGGGGATTTCTTTGCAGAGGGAGTGGTGAGGTGCTGGAACAGGCTGCCCAGACAGGTTGTGGATGCCCCGTCCATCCCTGGAGGTGTTCAAGGCCAGATTGGATGGGGCTCTGGGCAGCCTGGTCTAGTATTAAATGGGAGATTGGTGGCCCTACCTGTGGCAGGGGGGCTTGGAGATTCATGATTCTTGAGGTCCTTTCCAACCCTGGCCATTCTGTGATTCTGTGATATTGTTTCAGTGAGTTTTATACTCTTCCACAGAGCAAAACCCTCCAGTGACATAGCTTAGTTAGCTGATTTCAGTGGCAGTGGTGCAAGAGATGATTTTCTTAAATAATTTCTACTCAAGATTCTAGCAATCAAGTACTTTTTTTTATAATGGATTCAACAACATTATCATACAAATCGTGGACAGTGTTGACGTGTCTCCTGTGGAAGCTAGACTGTGATTCATTGCAGAATCTAAAAATGTTTCAAAACAATTTTCTGGATTTCATTTACTTTTCCCAGGAGTAAAGTTCCCCAGTTCCCCAGCAGTTCCCCAGTACTGTATTCTGGTACTAATAGCTTGCGGCATGATGTCATGATGTGGAATACCAGTGAAAACAGGATGTATGCCTATTAATGTCCATCTGCAAGCCCAGTATACTCAGGTGTAACACAGTGTGACTGAGGATTTAAAATGCTCAAGAAAAAAGTTATACTAAATCATATGCCAAATTGTTCATCTTCAATACTCTACATAGTTAAAAAACAAAACAAAACAAAAAAAAAACCCAACAACTTGGAACTGAAGAAATAAGAATGCAAGTGTATCTTTATAGGATCGTCATTTCTTAGTGAAACTTTTACGCATGAATCTGAGGAAAATAAATTTTAAATCTATTGTGTCAGGTTGGATGAGGCCCTGGGCAATCTGATCTAGTACTGGATCTGATGGCTAGCAAACCTGCCCGTGGCAGAGAGATTGAAACTTGATGATTCTTGAGTTCCCTTCAAATCCAAGCCATTCTATGATTCGCTCAGTTGACTCAGTTAGGACTTCAGTACTGAAGACCTTTCTTCCTGAAGGTGGATTGATCAGGAATATATTTAAGTCTTTTAGAGGAAAATATTACCACTAAGTGAAGTCTTCATTCTTCTCTACAAAATTGGCTTTCTTTTTTTTTGGTAATTTCCTTTTATCTTTGTTTTCTACAAAGCAGTTTTGTAAAGCTAGAATTAGGTTAAACCTCTAGAAAAATGCTAGCAAGTTGGAATCAGTTCAGTTTTGGAATGCTCTGTATTTTTACAATCATTAAGAGCTGTCACGCAAGGAAATATTCTCTATGGAACTGTTTCTCTTGGCAGCTTGCCTAGCTATTCCAGCACCTCTAAGCACAAAAGCAGTCTCAGCTTGATACTCTCCTTGGATTCTTCCTGTGCACACTGCAAAATTGTCTGGTAGTACACTGTAGTTAAATTTCAGTAGGAATAGTGAGGTAGTTGAACTGTAGTCATATAATGCTTTATTTAGGTCAAGAAACTGCGGTATTGACTAATATTGTGCTTGACATCAAATATACCAAGGCTGTCCATTTATTTCAGAACAACAAGAAGGTAGTATTGTTCACAGATGTGAATAAAGTAGGTTGGAAATAGTCCAGACGTGACTGGAACTTGGTGGAGTTAGAGGCAACGTCTTACTGACCCTGGAGTATTCTGAGGGATATCTGTTGTGTAACTAAATAGTCTGTTATCTTTCTTTTCACATATATGTGGAAGAATACTGGCATAAAATTATTCTTAACTGGTATATTCATAACTGCCTCTTGGTAGAGTAGATATGGAAAAATATTGAAGTTGTTAATACTTGAGATGTTTTGGTCTCAAGATCTGTAGCATTATGTCATTGTTTGGAAGATAAAAGGAAGAGCACAAACTGCAAATTCTACATACTGTGTGAGTACATGAAATAGCTGCTGCTGGAAAATAGAGGAGTCTCTTGCAAGTCATCTTCATGTGAATGAAAAGTTGTGTTTTGTTTTTTCCATTGTGCTGTGTTATAAAAATGTAATTATGAAATTCAGATTTTGCAGAAGAAATTGCTTTCATCTGGACTGCAATAGAAAGAAACACGTTCTAGGACCAGAGCAAGGGAATTCAGATTTCTTTTCTATACACCTTACAAAATCATATGACTTCAGAGATGTAGGCCAAAGTGTGAGCATCCATCAAAACAGCTCATGAAGTGAAAAACACGTCATATTTATGAATGATCAGAATATGTTAAATCTAAGTTTACAAGTTACTGAAAACAAATATACCCTTTTACATGCCTTTAAATAATTCAGAAGCATATTTCATAGTAGAACTTGCCTAGTAGGCTTTTTTTTTTTTTTTTTTTTTTTTTTAATACGCCAGGGCTGAGATACTTTTCTGCAGATCACGCAAGCTTTGGGAAGCTTGGTGCACCCATTATAAGCAATACTAACAAGAAAATTGTTGTTGTCAGTTTTGTCTTGTCATCTTCCATGGTTCTGCTGTCCTGTAATTTGAGTTTGTTGTCAGTGCCATGGTATGAGGTATTAAAGAGGAAAAATAAAGGCTTTCTGGAATAAAGAAATCTTTTTCCAGTAGAAGTGCAAAATATTTATTTCTTGACTGTAGAGAGGTCAGCTGCCCATCCAGTACTCACGGTGTGTATTGTTCATCTTTCAAGACTTTGTGAACTATGCTTGGTATTCTAAAAATTGTTTTATTTTTTGAAGATGTATTTAATACTTTGGCAAGCTGATGTGTCATATCATCTCCAGGAGAGAAATGTCTTTTTGTTATTCAGTTACCTTGAAATCACTCTTCATTCAAACTGACTCAAGGTAAAATGCATTTAAGAAGTACTTACAATAGCTGAATAGGCAATCTTGCTATGAGGGTTTACAAAAAAAAAACAGATGATAAAATGAAAATTCTCAATCCTTCTTTATGCATGTGGTTTCCTAAAGATTATTTTTTTTCTGACATTTCTTTCATCAGAATTCTTTCTGCAAGCCTGAGATCTTAGATTGTATGCAATAAAGAACTTACCTGAAGCATTCCAGCTCTTAAATAATTCCAATTCTTACAATCCATTCGGGTAAATTTAATTGTTCTCCATTAAAATATCTCTCTTAGTCAAAAGACAGTCTTACCATTCCTTTTAATTAGTGTTAGTTCATATTCTCAAAGATGTTAATGTTTTCTTAAGAGACTAGATGTCATTTCCCATCTATGACAGCCTTTTGTCTCTGCAGGGACAAGTCCCCATCTTTAATAACTCAAGATATATCTTTCAGTGTGGGTCTTATACTAATCTATCTTTAATAAAAATTCCTGACACAAAATTCTGAGCAGGTGAATGCATGTATGTCATTAATGATTTTAATTAAAAACAAGCATGAAGGTAGGCAACCTTTTCAGAGTGGCAACAGGTCTGAGTTGATTAATCCAGAGAATTATTTTTTTTTTCTAGATATATTGTGTTCCTTTGCCCAGCCTACATCAGTGTATGTGTTACCTCGATATGTGTGTCTGATTAATTTTTGTCTTGTACTCTGTTACTGTTTTCAATGCTGTTTCTTTAATTCTAGTGTTTCCTTTTCTACTTTAATTTATGGTAAGACATTAACCTGATAGATTTAAGGTTTACTGTGATGTGTTCTGAGGTAGGAGCCCAGTGAAGAGGGAATTGTATTTAAAAGCATGCTCTTTCTCTTATTAATGGAGGCTATCAGCTATGATCTTCTCGAGAGCACATAAACTGATTATTCTACCTACTCAAACATTAAACCGTGACCCTAGAAAATGAAAGAAGTCTCTCATACTTGTTCTCTTCACAGGCTAGAGAAATTCTGTCTTGGACACACGGACATAGTAGGGCTGCATCATGCTTTCATGCTGTTCTGCTTTCAGCTAGGGCAAAGTTTATTTTTCCTTCATAGTGTTTGGTTTGATAATATGTTTTTGCTTTAGGAGAGAAAATAATGTTGGTAACAGACCAATGTTTTCACTGTTGTTGAGCAGTGCTGTACAGAGGTAAGGAAACTTTAGTTTCTTGGCTTCTTGTACTGTTCTACTGCTGATGGGTGCTGAGAAAGCACAAGTTGTTGAGAGAAGTCAGAACCAGTACAGCTGACCTAGACTGGCCAAAAGGATACTCCATATCATGACAGCATGTGAAAAATCTTGAAACATGGTGGGAATTGGCCAAGTGGACTGCTGCTGACTGGGGACTGTCTGGACATCAATTGGAGGGTAGTGGGCAATTGCTTGTGCATCCCTTTTTAAAATATATATGAAGTTACAATTACTATTATCATTTTTTCCTCTTCCTCTTCTAAGTGAATAGTTTTTATCTGAACTCATGAGTTCTGCTTTGTTATTTTTTCCAAGTTCTCTCCCTCTCCCAGTGGGATGAGCGTTGAGAGTGAATGGCTGTGTGGTGCTTAGTGATTTGCTGGGGTAGACCACAACACATCCTCAGATCCTACAGCCCTCCACCGGTGATGAATGCCATTAGCAATGCGTGGTCTTCAGCACGTCTGGAAGAAAGCTGTTTTTCTCTCTCCTGAAGACCAAAGCCTGTGTTCTCTGCTCTCAGTTTTCATCCTAGGAGAAGGGTTTCTGATGCAACATCATAGTAGATTTTGTCTGATTTATTTACTGACAGAGTGATTTTGTTCTTCAGAACTATTTATATTTGTTGAAGCCTTTTGATTATTTTTCATAATACTGAGGATTTTTTTCCAAGTTCATATGATTAACTTGTGATCAATCACTCAGTAAACAAACTAATGAAAAATTATAATTTGGTTAAGATGTGAACATCCACTTTGCATTTTGCAACTCATCCCCGTCTTGATTTGTTGGTAAGGGACAAATTCTCAAGACAGTCATTAAATGCATATAGCCAGGATTACTTGTTCCACTTGAAACTACAAAGTTTTGATACAGATTCTGGAGCTAAGAGACTGCTTAATTTTCTTCATCACTGCTCTTTATGTCACACATCATAACCATAATATGTTTATTTAAGGGCTAATTAAGTTTTCATTAGCAATTCTAGGGTATTACTTTATCGGCAGTGATGATACATTTAACATGTAGAATGCATTCTATATAAATCACTTTAGCATTATTGTGTATTGCCCAGTTATGCTGTTATATTGTTAACCTAGCCATTACATGCTTAGATTGAAATTCCAAAGAAGGCAAATAGTGATTTGTTTAGATGCTTTTACACAGAAGCTGAAATTGGAAACTCTTCTAGGAGTTATTTGCATCTGTGTGATTGTGTTTATATAGGAAAATGTGCACACATACACACAAGCCACAGTTTAATATCACAGTTATTGCCACCGTTAACTCAGAATCTTAAAGCACAGGATTTGCAAATAAAGGATTTTCCAGAATTAGTACATGAGACCTTGCAAACACTGAAACTGACTTGTTTGACACTTTTTTTTCAGTTACCTTGAACTAACCAGGTAACTTTGTTCTGACCTTTAGGACAAAAACCTTAAAATTTCCCCCTTTAGAATGCATTCTTAGAGCCATATAGGTGTGTAAGAGATGACTGGGACAGACAAGAGAAGTGGTTATTGCATTGTATCAAGGAAATGTAGAGCTGGAACAAAAGAAGCAAGAAGGATGAATAAAAAGGACTTTGAATTCTGAATTTTCAGTAAGAATTTGGATGTAGAGGCAGAAAACTGCTGCTTGAGAGGCAGTGATGCGGTCAAACTTCCTGAAGCATTCTGGGATTTGGCAGAAAAAGAATCATTGAAGATGTAAGTAGCTTCAAGTGAGAGGAAATCTTCTAACATATAGACCTCAGCAGAGATGATATCAGATGTGCAGAACAAGCAGGCAACTACACAAAATGCTTGGTGACATTTCTTTATGAAGAGGGAAAATAAAGAAATTAAAAAGTTTTTTTTTTTTTTTTTTTAAAAAAAAAGTATTCTAAGAGTATTGGAGGGTAAAATCTAGAAGAAGAAAAAATATTCTGTGTTTGTGACAGTATCTTTCTTCTGCCACTGAGCTGCATGTCTGCAAAAAGATACTGAATTCCTAGTGCTATGCCTTCAAAAAAGCTGTACACGGGTTCAAATGACTAATTGTGCTGAAAAACAGTGTAATAGACTGAAAGAAAAAGACAAAACATCCAATAGCAAAGATATATTTATACAACATCTATAAGGTTATCAAGGCATTTTATTTTCATAGAATCCCTACAAGGGAACTAATATTTTCCAGATGGAAAGAAATCAAGCTGGACAATAGCCTTCTTGGCAAACACTTGTGTTACCAGAAATTGAGATGGGGGTGCAGTGCAAGCTTTGAAACACCCTGTTGGCAATATTGTTCAATGATGTGTGTTGTATGCTACTCAGAAAATAATATGTAAGCATTACTGTGGAGTTGTTTTACAACATTTTTCAATACAAAATGAAATATATTGCAACTGCACAAGCAGTCAACATAAAATAAATATGCATGAACAGGTAGGTGGTCGTGTGCAAATCAACTACATGGCACTAAAGATTAAAGTCTCAGAGGTCTAATAGTCACATTTTATGGATTTGACTTCTAGTAAATCATTCTGCTTGCTACTGTGGTTTTGTATGCTTTCAAATGGTAAGTTTCTCCATGGTTTTGAAAGGACAAAACTGTCTATACAAGACATTTTATTTAGAAATACTTCTATTTAAGTATGGGAAAATATCACTACATAAAGATAAGGTAAAAGAGTATAAGGAAGAAAAATATTAAAGTTAAATGCATTCATTAACCAATAAAGTACTCAAAGGGATTATAAGCTGGTTTAAAAAAAAAAAAAAATTGCAGAAAACACATAATTAAACCTTTGCCTTGACTTTTACTCGGCTACGACTCCCATTTAAAAAATAATAATAATAACATGAGTCAAGGTTGTTACATTCTGTCTATGGATGGTTTCTGAACAGTTGTTTCTATTTAATGCTCTATTACATTTCATTATTATTTAATGTTGTAATCTCTTTTAGACTAAATTATTTTTCTGCCACTGGTCAGTAAAAAATATATCTGCATTATTGATTTCTTTTTAAACTCATGTGTGATCAGGTGTTATTTGCACACAAAAATCCTAAGGTTTTTGTCTTTTAAATCCTTGTTTTGCAAAGTTGTGGCTCTGTGTACTGTAATCACGTTTGTTGAATGTTTGCAAAATCTTGTGCTTCTACAAAATCTCTTATGTCATTTTCTTATTAATCTCCCACTAGAAAAAGTACTGCTCAACAAAAACTGTGTTTACCTGTAAAGAGAAAAATAATATTGTGGTCTCCTGCTGATCTTTAGATGATTTCAAAGGAAACATTATTGATAGACTATACTGGAAATTTAACTTTCTACTTGTTATAAGTGTTGTTTTGATTATCCATCACCATTGCTGCAGTCATGCCGTGTAAACTACTCAATTTCTGCAGAATACATAAAATTAAAAGTTCTGAAGATGGCATTTTTATAACAGACAACCAGATGACCAAGGTCTTTGCCTGTGATGGTAAATTTTGTTGTCAAACGGTGTTCTTTACCTGGATGCTGCTAGTAAGCTACTCCCTGCCACTGTGCAGGGTCCATGCTGATTCTGTTCAGCTCATGGGGAAGGTCTCTATCCCAACCTACTCGCTTAGAGAGGGGAATTCTGTTTCCTTTCATGTTAAACATGAAAGCATTATACAAAATCTACTACAGTTTTGATTCCTGACTTAAATGTGAAACCATGAGTGAATAATATTAATTTGTCAGTTAATTGACAAAAAGCCCATAGAAAGAATTGTTTGAACCGTAAATTAGAAAGAATTGTGTGAAGCCCATGTGCTATGAGGCCAGGTTCAGGGCACAGAAGCTTCTGAGAAATATGTCCCTTTACTATAGTTAGACAACTTGATAACACTGGTACCACACATAGATAACCTTGATTGCCCCTCACGGAGGTTTCTGGAATGGGTTAAATAAATCTCTGGGAGTCTTTTCTTTTAATTTCCAAATAATCATGTTTTTTGGCTGTTCTTGTGGGTTGTTTGTTTGTTTGTTTTTTCCCTTCAGAATGCATGAAACAGAAAATGTTAACAAATGCACACTATTGGTAAAATAATATTTTATTTTTTTTCTCCAGGTCATCTACCTTGAGGAAAGTTGAGCAGAAACATGAATGCTCTTTATTGCAAATTTTCCATTGTTATACTGGGGTCAGGACTTGTATGTTATGTTTAATGTATTTCACAGGTATGTGAGTGGATAGCTCCTCATGTCTTATCCACAGCATCTCAAATTATGTCTTTGTGACTCCTTTTGGCACACAAGCATCATATCTTCCATGATTCTCTTCTTTGTGCTTTTTTTTGTTGTTGTTGTTTAGTTTTGTTATTCTTTTCCTGCTGGATGATCCTATGCTGTCCCTGCTTCATACATAACACATTATTAAATACCATTTGACCTTTTGGTGCTTATTTTTGTTCACAGCTGTAGTAATTAATGACAGTGTGTACTGTTATATGTTAAGATCTGATGATAGTGAAGACTAGATTGTATGGTAGATGTTTTGGCCAGTAGATAAACGTGTTGCAGAATTAACTTACTCCAACAAAAACAAATATAAATAAACAATCTGACAAAATGAATCAGTATTTGACAATGGGAACTGTAGGCAATTTAAGTAGCTTTTGTACTATAACCTCAAGTCCAATCTGGACCCTATCCATTACTCATTTATAAATCTTTCAACTGAAATAAAGTAAAACAGGTAATATCATGCAAAGTTACTCTAATTTAGAAATGGATCCACACCAGAGGCAATCAGTAACGTGATTGAAAAGAGTTTCATTCAAGCTGAGCTTATTATTCGAATAGTTTGTGTATCATGCATATAATTATATAAATAGATTACATGTAATCAGATATTTATATTCATATTAATTCACGTTCATATTCAATAATTCATACTAATATTTGCACTGATTCAGCATTAAAAAAAAAGACAAAAAACTACACTATTTATGAAGTCTTGATCCAAGACAACATTGTCCTCCAGAGACTGAAAGTTAATGAAAAACTTCATCACAAATGTAAGGGTTGTGTTCTGAAGCATCCATGCTCATATATCAGAGATCTTTGGCAGTGTTTCAGAAAGGACAAAAAAAAAATTCTTTGCCTTTTCCTAAATAATGAGGCAAATTGTTCAATCATGTTTGTTTCCACCACAGTGTTGCACAAAAAGGATCTTCTCTTTTTACCTGAGATTTAAAGTTTTAAGTAGATCTAAAAATCTTCATCATAACTTTTGATTTACGTTAAAAAACAAACAAACAAACAAACAAACAAAAAAACCAAAAACAAATATGTTATGGAAACTAGTGAGAAATAAAAGTGAACTAATACCTCTCTGGAAATAATGTTTTCTGTCCCCATTGTGGATATTATTGCATAATAATAATGTGTTAGCCCCTATAGTAAGACATTTCCTACTAGGAAAGTGTCTCAAGTCTACTACAAGGACCTTATTGCACATTTTAGTGTTAAATATAGTGTTCTGTCAGTGATCTGGTAAAATTCCAAATTGGTTATGGGGAAGACGCTTGGAATTCATCCTCTAACCTAGTCTTTAGAAGATGTACACTAAATAATTTATTTGAATTAAATTCACCTCTGCAAAATTTGTCTCAGGATGTTACTATGTACACTTACAGCTGGATTTGTGAGGTAATAAATGCTGATATTATGTGGCCATTAAAAAGGCTCATTCAGATAATCACAGGTTGTGAGAGAGATATGCCAGCATTTAAAAAAAAGATAAAATTTTGAGGAGCATATAGAATCGTACCATAGAATCATAGGATGGCCTGGGTTGCCATGATGGGCCACAATGATCATCTAGTTTCAACCCCCTGCTATATTCAGGGTCACCAACCACCAGACCAGGCTGCCCAGAACAACATCCAGGCTTGCCTTGCATGCCTCCAGAGATGGGACATCCACAACCACTCTGTGCAACATGTTTCAGTGTGATACCACCTTCTATGTGAAAAAACATCCTCCTAATATCTAACCTATACCTCCCCCGTCTTAGTTTAAAAACATTGCCCCTTGTCCTATCACTATCCACCCTTACAGACAATTGTTCCCTCTTCTGTTTATATGCTCCCTTCACATATTGGAAGGCCACAATGAGGTCTTCCCAGAGACTTCTCTTTTCCAAGCTAAGTAATCCCAGTTTCCTCTAACTTTCTTCATAGGAAAGGTGCTCCAGCCCTCTGATTATCTTCATGGCCTTCCTCTGGACCCGTTCTAAGAGCTCCACTTCCTTCCTGTACTGGTGGCCCCAGGCTTAAATGCAGTACTCCAGATGGGCCTCGCAAGAAGTAGCAGAGGGGGCAATCACCTCCCTCTCCCTGCTGGCCACTCCTTTTTTAATGCAGCCCAGAACTCAGTTGGCCTTCTGGGCTGCAGGTGCACACTGCTGGCTCATGTCCAGCTTCTAGTTACCTAAGACTCCCAAGTCCTTCTCCTCATGGATAGTAAGTTTTTATTCAGCACTCTTAAACTGCACTTTGTTCCTACATAATCTACTATTTCCTTGACTATAAAGCATGTCCCCAGAAAGCTCTCTCCATCTCCATTAATCTTTTCTGTCTGGATCCTGTTCCATTTCCTTTGTCATCTCTCTCTCATTGCTCCCTCCAAACATATTCTACTTCCTCATGCTTTTTCTCTTTCCATCTGTGATGGTGTCCTTCCCTTCCCTATTCCTCCTTTACCCTCACTGTAATGCCCAAGGCCTTGCTCATCCAATGAGCTGCAAAAGACCTTGCCCTTGGGAGGTACCACCAAGACAGGTAATGACACAATTCTGTCTCGGACTGGTTGGTCAAAGAACTGATTATAGACAGCTGGATCAATAGATGCCAATACTAAATACTATGACTTCAAGTCAATCATCTTACCCCATAACTAGTAAGCAGCCCAAGAGCCCCTTTGAGATCTCCTGACAGATGACTGGCTGCACATCAAGATCACCCCTTAACTAGGGCTTCCTCTTATGGTTACTTATGCCTGTGCAAAGATTCACCTTGATAAGGTGACACCTTGCTGACACAGGTCCTCAGAAAGGGATTTATAATTTTAAGCTGTACTAGCTTCACTAAGATTTGATCTTTGCTTGTGCTACCCTGCTCTCTATGTAGAAAATAGGCAAGGGTATCTAGCCATTTTGAATCTTGTTAAAGTTTCTGTCTTTCATGGTTTAAATTACTGTTCTATTTTACATGAAATGTTTTCCTGCCTCTTTCTCATGAACGAAATGTATAGTACTGTAGTTTCCATCTGCAGTGCTATCAACAAAAAAGTGATAATTGTTTATTTTCCCATCGATAATGAGCCCTTTAGATCAGAGATTATTTATCCTATCTGGAGTGTTACGTTTGTCTCCTTTGTGGAGATGCTCTGATAGACATTTAGATCCTTTGTCAGAACAAGTGCATTCATTTATATGTATACAGGTGTGATAATTTCAGCTGTGATAACATTACAGTGTTTATGGCAATTCATAGGTTTTGTCTCTATTCTTCAAATCTTCCCAAGCTCATCAGACTTCAATATGGATGTTTATTGCTTCAAAGCTAAGCTCATGCTGAGATGTGTTTCCAGTTCAAGGTCTAAGTTAAGATATACCAAAAGAGTGTAATAAATAAATGGAGAAGAGGTAAGAAGTTTTAATCATTTATTGATTGTATGAAACTGAACCTATTTTTCATCATAATGCTGTGTGCACAAAGCTTGTGTGTAGCAGAGAGAAGTGATCCTGAGAGAGAAATTATTTCAAACTCTTTAAAATTTACTTATTGGAGAATCATTTTACTGTTTGATTGTTTTTTTTTTTTGTTTTTTTTTTGTGTGTGTCTTGAATGTTTTTTTTTTTTTGTAGTTAAACTATATTTTTAATTAAACTTGATTTCATAGGCATGAAAATATATCCTAATTTGGTTTCCAATAAATAGTCATCCAAATATAATTAGAAATTATTGATATTCAAAAGTGGCTATTTGTATGATTTACTTGAAGAGCGAACATCTTTTAAACTCAGTAGCATATTATGTACAATTATCTGCATTAAGTTTTGGTATTTAACATGAAAATAAAACCTCAGTTGATCTCTGTAGGCACCTCTGAAATGAACAGCTTTCCTCACGTTGCCAAGGAAACAGATCTTTTCAAAGATGTAAGGCCACTTTGATGTCATTGTAAACCACTAAAGTGGAAATCTTTAACGTTTGTCAACCCCTTGAGACTAAGCGGTTTGCTCTAATCAAAATGAATATAAAATTATTCTGAGCATGTAGAAATGCAGTGTTCTTGAAGCAAGCATGCTCACTAGTGACTGCACTTCTTTTCTTCACAACGATTCAGAACCAAAAATAAATCTGATGCTACCTTATTGAAAGATGCGTGGATATTTAGCCCTAGATATACATTCATGACCAATTTTCATTATTGAAAACATAAAATAGCACATGTATTACAAGTCAAAAGCAGCATGTTATTCACTTCAGCTGCTTATTGTGGATTGCTCAAGGGGATTAAATATGTTTATTTTTGAAATTTACCAGAAGTGAAATGGTTTGAGTATAGAATAAAGGAAAACACAAATTATTGCTGCTATTCAGGGCTATGCAGAGAAAAAGCTAAGTTATTTCATACAAAATAGCCTTATGTATTTGTGTTTAGAGAATGAATTGAGGGGGGAAAAAAAAAACAAAAAAACTCCTTTGAAATATATAGCTGTTACTGTGAATATAGAAGGTCAATTTCTGCTTATTTTTTGCTACACAAGTTCAATAAAATAATAATTAAACATCTTGCTAAGACAGAAGTTTAGTGCTTCAAAAAATAACCCTCAGAAGTTTAAGGGATAAAAATATATTTATATATAGGCAGCATTTTGTTAGTGGAAATGTAGATCGCAGAAATTAAGGAATATGTCTGAAAAGTTACCATCATACCTTGACATCTCAAGATTCCAAATATTTTCATTTGAATGTGTGGCTTTCAATGGCAATAGCTGGAGGGGAAGAGAGTAACAAAGATTAAAAAAAGTCTGTCAGAGAATGGAAAATTCCAAGGGGCAGGAGTAATATAAGAGAAAGAAAATGGAAACGAGTTGTGAGAGGGAGCAGTGAAGGCAAAACAAACAAAACCAGTTTGCAGAAGAAAATAAAAAAACCTGGGAGACAGGGATGTGGTCCCAGTTGAGAACAAAGTATAAAAAATGAAGTATATGTAAGATCTCAAGAACAGATGAAGTGAAATTCCCTTATGTACCAAAATAGCATATGTTTGTATGTGATTGGTCTTGTCTGTTGTCACCTGCTTTCAACCTCACTATTCATTCTGTTGAATGTAAAGTAAAGGTAGGCCAGTTAAATGCAGCTCTCTGTGAAGTACATTCAGCTAAATCACCACCTGAATACCCAATGATGTTGGTACAGCTCATAATATCATTAGAGGTCTTTAGTTAAGGGCTATATTTACATCAATTTGATATGATGTATTGCATATAAACACTGTGAGGTTATTATATATGTATTTTCAAATTAATAGGCACTGAGTGGAATTTGCCATAGTTTTAGTTCTTTAAACATTAGATGTCTACTGTTAGTCTTGGCTTCCTCTGTGCTCAGTGCAGGCAGCCCTGACAGCTTATTCATCCCACCTGACTTCTATTTCAGGGTGAGGTGAGTACTTTTTTTTTTTATTATTAACTACAGCTTTAGAAGGTTGGCTTAAATTAAACATGTAATTTTAATTACTGTCATAAATCAGTAATTTCCCTCTGGAAACTATAAAAAGAACTCTTGAAAATCCCATTGAATGCTTAGCAGCAGTGGTTTGTTTTTTATAAATGTTGCTCAGCTAGGTATTGAGTTAATATCCACAGTGAGAAAGAGCAGATGACTGACAAGACAGCTCTGCAATCAATTAAAGAATTCAGCTGTGTGGAATAGTAAAGGGACTGATGTACAACTCCATGCCACCTTGTGCAGGCAGCTGGTAACATCCATATTGGTAACATCCATAGATTAGCTAAAAACTTTCTGCTAATAAACAGGTAGTCCAGCATAAATCCCTAAATAGGCTCCCACTACACAGCATGCAGCTGACCACCTTCTTTAATGAGCAGAGTCTCTTGTAACATGAATCATATCATATGCATTGTACTAATAAGGAGTGCCTGGAATAATTTTCTCCTGAAGAGGTTTCACCTCTAACAGTCTGAAGATTTTACTGAATGCACTATATTTAATAAATCACTGAGTAAGTTTTACTGATTTGTAAGAGAGTTTGCATCTTTGATATTGTGAAATCCTTCAAAAAAACACAGAAATGACAGGCAGTTGATAGCACAAGGAAGAAATAGTGCAGTGAGGAAACACTGGCGTAATTGAGATCTACAGCTGTTCCTCCAGTTAATCAATATCAGGTTTCATGTTAGAATTTGTGGTAGGAAGGGGCGGGAAGTAAATTTCTAAAGTATAAAATGATGGTTGGAAGTCAGGATGAAATAGTTACTCTGAAAAATGGAGGAATATACTATTTAGATCTCTTTAGTCTATTTCTCAAGCCATTTCACTCCTGATTCTCATGTAGTATGTAGCATGTAGTAGAGAGATCATCTTCCATAGTTTTTTATATACTTGCAGATCAAGCAGATGCTAATAAGGGCTAGCAATAACATCTATGACTAGCCACAATTGCCCTTTGTCTTTTTGTTGATCTGGGAAGTACCTTTGTTGATATGTTTCATAAGTGCTTTGGCTATTTTAGGCAGACACATTTTACTTGTCAGGTAATCATGTTAAGTCTCTGCAGACATGAAAAGCACCTGATTAATAGTTAGTGGGGCCTTCAGAAAGCTTTCTCCCAATGTGGATGTTTGCTTTGTGTGTTTGTTTGTTTGTTTTGTGTGTGTTTGTTTGTGTACCGTATTAAGGATGTCTGGTTATACAGTTTAAATGACTGCAGTAAACAAAGGCAAAAATGACTGAAATGCAGATTCATCAGCACAGTCAGGGTAGAAGACGAATTAAACCATGAACTTGGAGATAGTACATTTTCTCAGCATTTGTCCTGGCAGGCAGTGTGGTGGTAGTTTGTTTCCTTTAATCCTACTGCTCATCAATTCTACTGTTTCCAGCAAGAAGACAAGTGAGTTATGGCTGACATATATATATTTAGAGAGGCCTAAAGGTAGAACCTTTAATTCACTTTCAGATTCAGAGTCTGTCTCACTTATTTGAAATGGTTGCCCTTGCCAGCTAACAGACTCTAAATAAATTTGCTTACTTCCTGTTTAGGTCTGCTGCTTTGTCTTAATCACATTGTTTCTGTGTCCACATCAAACAGTTATTAGGCTAATAGAAGAAAATGGAAAATGATAGTTGCAACTTTTTGAAGTTGTCACATTCATGTCATCATCAATTTTGATTTATTTACTTTTATTCTGGAAGCATCTCTTTAAGGAACAGAAAGGGAAAGTCGGAAAAAATGTCAAATCCTATTAAAAAAAAGGAGAAGATCATTAGATGGGAGAAAGGAGATGAAAGCAGCAATTTAAATGCCAACAACAATGACAAGCTTGTTAACCTGTACACTCCTTGACAAATAACAACAGGGATGGGGTAAGCAGTGGAGGTAGAAGAACAAGTTCTGGAACGGAAGTACAGATGTGTCTTCATGTGTACAAATTGTACAGGAGCTCTTTACACCCTGTCAGCAGATGGGACTACAATTCATATGTTCACCTGCAGCTACTGTTGGATGAAGTATTTCAGACAAAGTGTAGTAGTAGCCTAATGCAGCTTCTTGGAGGGCATCTTGAGTATTTTATTTTTCGTTATTAGTTCTTTTTGTTGTCATTGTTCTGCATTAAAACTGCTGTACTCCTTACAGTATTCAAACTGGCTAGCTTAAAAGTGGCTTCAGGTGTGACTGATCCATTGGCCTAGAACCACCAACTTTGGCATAGGCTTTCCCTAGGGTTGAGATTTTCTCTACTAGAAAGTTTTCTATTAATGCCATTCTCAAGGAATTTTCCTTTTAAACCCTGGAGTGTCAAATATCAAATGTTAACTACAATAAAAGTAGGGCTCCAGTGGGAGGAAAAAGTGGAATATCTTTCTACCTTTCACTATCAGAGGAGAGCTAAAGTGTACAGCTTTTACTGGATAGCTTTTCCAAGAATTGTAATTTAACTGAGGGAACACTTTCAAAGTCACTGTGAACCAAAAGGCTAAGATGATAAGGACTATTTAACATTTAATATAAAGGTCAAGCATTTACAAAGGTAAAATACACCCATATGATTGCTCAGTAGGAATGTGTTATGGAAGACTGTTGAATTTGTCTATTACAAAGAAAATGAAATTCCCAGTGATAGCGTCCCCGACAAAATTGCTTCAATAACAGCCTTGCATTCATTTCAATGGGATCAGGCCTATCCTTCTGCTGTTTTGGTTAAGGAGTGATACTGGTCAATCTTTAAAATATGATTTTATTCAAAATGCAGCCTCTGGAATATCACTGATGGAGCATTTCTTTGTTATTAAAATTGTGTATATTTTCAAATAGAAATTACAGAATTAACAGTCAGAAGCAGCATCAGGCTCATGCTTGTATTATTGCTATTGCCTTCTGCAGATGTCAGTTTTTAATTGGCTAGAATATGCTGCTAAAATGGGCAGCCAAAATCCTGGTTGCGAGTTAGGATAACATCTGTCCTTTCAAATCTCTTTGGCAAAGAAAGCATGCACAATTTTTTGTTATTCTAGAAGCCCTTGAAGCATGAAGAACATGAAGTTCCAACGAACTGGAACTTCCTCATTCCACTGATGCTGTGAACAGTTGATTTCTTTTCTTATCTTTTTTTTTTTTCCCTTCTGCTCCCATCCTCTGTTATTTCTTTTGTCTGTCTTTAGCAGCCATTGTAAACTTTTTTAAAGACAACTTTTAAATGCTTTTAGTTGTTATATTAACTGAATTATTTCTCCTTATTTAAGTTCTTAAAATGAAGGTTCAATAACATTGAAACTATTTTTTCCTCTCCAGGTTATGCTGACGCATATGTATGATATACTGCAGTTAATGTTCAAACAAACTATGCTTCTTTTGTGTGAGATCTTAGAAACATGAAGTATTATCTGGCTATTAGTATTAAAACTAAACATAATTTTCCTGCCTAAAATGAAGAAGGATATTTAATTTAAATAAATATATATATATATTTAAGCTATATATATATAATATTTAAAGTCATATTAAATAAATTATATAGTATGTTTAAAATTATATTAAATAAACTCAGATTAGTAAATCTTATAAGAGAAATTGAAAGGTATAATGTGCTAGAGGACGTAAATGATTATGTGTTTAACGAATCCAAAAAGCAGTATCGAGGAAGCATTGAAAAGAGCAACTGGGAACACTAGGGCAGATGTAATGCCACCCAAACAGCTGGAAATACTGAATGGTTCCCAAAGATATGTTTGAATCTTCCTTAACTTCCTTCCAAATGCAGAGCTGAGCTGCGTTTTTCAAGGAGCTGTTGCTGTACAACCTTCAGGGCAACAACAAATCCTTGAGTGGACATATATGGCCAGCAGGTTGGTTTTGTTTTGTTTTGTTTTGTTTTTCCTTCCCTCTGCTTTTCTTCTAGTTTCATTTGCATCTGTTAGCCAGGTATCGAGATAACATTGTCGATGCTCATCACTGAAGGACCAAAGTTGGGAAAACCTTGTGGGCATAGCTGGAGCTAGGCTAAAGTAATTCGTGTACTGCAATACCTGTAAATCTAGACCTCCAGAAGTAACTAAGATCAGTGTTGTTTATTGTATACTGTTATTGCATGTGACACTTTTGTTGCAGAGCTCTTTTACGTGCTTTTAGCCTATGGCAATATGTTATGGATAGAAGAATTTACTGACATATCCAGGAAAACAAAGCTGATGCATAAAAAATTGAAATGACAAGGTTGACAAGGTTATTTCATAGCTTTTGTCACATTATGATAATAACTAACAAACTGTTATACTGTCTACAAAACTTCCTGGAACGAGCAGTGACTCTTTCTCTCATGTTTGCTTTAGCACTTTCTACTACTGGCTTCTAAATCTTACTCCTCCAGGTAGAATAAAGCAAAGATTCATCTAGTTTGATCACTAAATATTCCCCTTTGTTGTTGCTGTATTTTGGGTCCCCTGTCAGTGTGATTTTTTTTTTCTCCCCACTAATTTGTTTATGCTACCATCCTGCCAGGATCATCTTTAAGGGTTTTTTACTTTAGCAAGAGAGGTTCTTTCATTTTGTGTGTACCTATACAGTTTTATTTATCTTTTCCCAAGACTGCTGCAGTAACCAGTATGCTGTCTCTGTCTTCCCACTGGCTGATGTCTGTCAGCCTTTTTTAACTGCAAATCGAAGCATACATGATCAGATCCTTTGCTAACAAGATTTAATAAATGAAGAAGGTCCAAGACTCCAGGAGAAGCAGGCTATTGTGTTAATTAGGTCTTTGTTCTTTTATTCTCAATAGGGCTCTTTTTTGGTTGTTGTTTTTAATACGTTGTGTCGCACTTTAAAACATATCAGTATAGATATATCCCAGTGGATATTATTCACTGAATTCTATGGGCCTCTTAAAATAAGATTGGCTAAAATATTGATAAAAATTTTATGTACAAAATTTCTGGGAAATGTATTACATGTACAGAGACATTGACTTTAGAGTTCAAGTAAATGTTTTCTGGTTTAACAGTATGAAAACCTATTCCATCTAATATAGCAGAGAACTAGTGAACTCATGACAGGCTTCTGAAGCATTAGGACATGTGTACCATTTTGCAAATAACTGCCTGAAGTTGCTGTTGCTTCCCTGATCTTGTAAAAATCCACCATGGAGATAAAAATATGTTCAACAAATGCTGAAAATATTTGTGTTATAATGATGATAGTCTTACCAAATCATTAGAATTCTTTTTTTCTCTACTAATGACACAACATTTCAACTAGAGATTTTTCAAAAGGAGAAATGGATTCACTTATGCCAGATTTTGCAGTTGAGAAATACGATCAATAATTTCACAAAGCACAAGGAAGCAACTCTACAATACAACTAACAAGAAAGAAGAAAAAAAAAGAAAAGAAACTGAAGGAATTATTTTAAATAAAACAGAAGTATGTCTTGCCTGTTGTCAGAAAAATCCATACCAGCCTTCTGAACAGTCTCTTTTCCATTGGTCTTCTGTGAAAAAATACACAAAAAAAAAGTGTATCTGTATTAAAAATCTGATAGCTCTGTATATGGCATTCATCTTACTCAAGTTCTAGTTCATCCAGTAAAGTACTCCCACTGAATTCTTTTATTTTTGTTTTTTAACGTAACTTGGTTTTCTAATCTAAGTATGTAGTTTTGATGTCTTTTTATTAGCAATGGCTGTTTTACAGGGTAACTGGTTATTTGGAATTTTTCTTTTCTTCTGTGGGAACTGTTGTGCAAGTGAAAGCAGAAAAAAGCCTGTCCAGCTTGACTCTGAAAATTTTTCAGGCTTTGGGATCCCCCTTGGAGACTTCACACTGAGCATGTAACCTCTGGTGTAGAATAGCTTTTTGTGAGCTGGATAAAGAACAAATTTGGTGCTGTTAAAACGCATGTAGGAACTGATAAGCAAGATCAGAGCCATAAGAGTAAGGTTATGGGAAGCAATTTGATTGGTCTCCCTCTTTGACTTGTGGAAGCACTGGTGACACTAGAGCTCATACCCTACAGTGTTTCTATCCTCTCTGAGCAGGAATTCTGTCAAAGCAACGTGTTTGTGTAATACAGACTTTAAGGGTGGAAACTAGAGTTCAAAAGCCAAACACAATCCCAGGAATCTAAAGAACATTTAGATCATTCTCAGTCTGGTATCCACATTGAAGCTTTTCTATTGCTAATTCTCAGGACTGTGATCTAAGTTTATTAATGTCATTTTCACAAACACTTTTTAGTCAGAACATGTTACATTTAAATACTCTGCCAGTTTCTGACTGCCAATAGTGTATTTTCTGTACTGTCTGCCAATAGTATATTTTCTGTACTGTCAAGCAGAAAAGCTTGATCCATGTTCCTTCTAGTGTGCATCTGAATTGCTCCTTTAAAATATTTGACTTACAACTTAGGAGAAATACTTCCGTGTGATTAAGATCATACTTCTGATGCCTTAGCTAAGTTTTCATTCTGGTTAGTCAATCTTGAACAATGTTTAAAATAGGAAAAGAAATGAAAAACATTATTGTAATTTTTTTTTTTTTTTTCATGCAGTACAAGAGTGGAGGTACTGATAGTTTTATTTAAAAACAAACAAATACAAAAGTTCCATATGGCTCTTCAATGCAGTGAAGAATACTTCGAAGTAAACAATAGAGGCATAAATGCTCAAGGGTAGCTGTCATGCCTGAGACAGAAGGTTGAGAGAAATTAAAAAATAATAAAGGGAATGTTTTAGAAATTATGGTTTGAAGTCTGCAAACCTATTTTTATTTATTACTTTGTCTCAGAAATTTCCAGAAAAGTAATGAGCATGTTTGTATTTCACCAACATATTTTAATTTTTTTATTATTTTCACTTGAGAAAGAAGTCAACTTTTGCCAAATAGAATGTGCTAAAATCTGTTTGATACTTTTATCTTAGTTCTAAATACTCCTCATTCAAGGAATGAAAATAGGTATATATATATGGAAAGCAATAGTGAATAGGACTTAGATTAAGCTAGCAGAAAAAAATAAACATTATCACTGAGATAGCTCCTTAATCAGTAAAATAATGAGAAATCTTTACTTCCAGGCAATACCAATGGCCTACTAAAGTCTGCTGAGCTGTAGGATCTGCGGAATTTTAGGAAAAAATATTACCATACATATCACTCTTTGTGAAATACTTTATGAGAAATACCTTAGAGCTACTGTCTTGAATCTCTGACTGAGCTATCTTGTTCTGATAGAGCAGCTTCTAGTAATGGGATCTTCCATATGTTGCCTCTGGGTGGGATGGTGTCAGTCTGATGTACCTGCACAACTATGAAGCATCTCAGTGAATAGAGAGCAAATATCCCTTGGCGGGGATAACTGCGGCAAATTTAGGTGGAGGATAAGTGGAGTTACTTTTCTTAAGAATAATTAGTATACTGTTTTAGATATAGGGAAAGAATCACTACAGAATATGGTAGAGAAATAGATGTTGGAGAAAAGATAGTTGACAGTGGAAGTCAATCATGTAAGAGTGAACATTCAGTCATGAATATTTTCTTAGCAAGTACTGAATTATATTATGGAGGAAAATCAGTATCAGCATAGTTTCTCAAGTGAATAATATTTTGTTTTAACCAACATTTTTATGCTATACTTTCATTGTTCATTTGTTCATTCCATACTATTTCTAAGTCCAAGAAATCTTGAATTCACTGTTGAAACAACAAAAAAATTAATGGATTTGTAAATAGCTTACTTTCAGTGTAGTTTGGCTATAGCTCATTTTACTTGCATGTTATTACAAAAATATTATAGTGCCAGTGAGTACAAGTCTATTAGACAGAGGACCTGTATCTGCTTTTCTCATTGTCTGCTGCATTGTTGGGAATATCCATATATTTTTAAAATACCTTATGGTGTTGTATCCTGGTTCTAATCCTTGAACTCAAGAAACAGAAAAGGCAAAAGCTCAGGAAGATGTTTGAAGAACTGTGAGGTTAATTCACTGAAAATGCTAGATTATTATTATTGTTATAATAAAGTTGAATGCAATACTGGCTAAGCTAGAAAATTATGAATGTTACCAAGTAAAGATCAGTGACTCTTGCTTCCCATGATTGTTTAAAGAAGGAAAGTAATGTTTGAATTAGGAGAAAGGAAAAAAGACAGATTAAATGGTTAATTTCTATGAAAACATGCAGCTGGCACGGAGCTGAAAATCTGCAGTGTTTCTTAGAGTAAACTTTAAGGGACTTCACTATGAAATTAAGCCTAAAAGGAATGAAAAACACAGTAATTATGAATTGAATGACAGCTTCCTAATCCATCCAGATATTGTTTTATATTATTTCCATGTGATAAGTCTTTGTTGGTGTGGGATTTGAATAGAAAATAAATGTCAAATTGACTGCAGCAGTAGAAGAGTACAGGATTCAAGAAGTAATATTGAAGTACAGTATCTGAACTTCTAAAAGCACTTCTCTTTTATTCTATCAGTCTTTTATATCTACCAGTTCTTTACAAATAGCAGGATAACTCTACGATGAGAGTTAAGTCTTAACTGGTTTCTTCATTGGGAATGCACTGAATGTTTACAGTTCTATTTTAAATGGACATTAATACATATCCTTTAAAAAGCTACCAACTCATTAGTTTAGCACTTTGTTGGAGTTGTCATCTGTTCAACAAGGGTCTTAATCTGGAGACAGTTTTTGGAGGCATTTTTTTTTTTTAACTCTCAGAGAGGAAGGTTGTAGTCACAGGTTTGTAGTTTGAAGTAAAAGCAGTCACCTTGTTTTGTTGTAGTTTCCAACTTTTAACAGACATCATTTTCAAACAGACTGATCTTGATATTAAAAAATAATAATAATAAAATCCACTGAATTCCCTCCCAAAAACTTCAAACACCTTTATTAAACTCAGAGTTGATCTGATAATAACTGCTACATGGCTACATACATCATGTGTTTCTTTTAGATAACTTTTGTATCTTTAAAATTGTGATAGGCTGAATGACAGATTCTGTGAGAAGAACTCTAGTGCAAGATGTCATTAAGTCAGCACATCCTTTCTCTGGCTTACATGTTCAGTTCTTTTCTTTTATGGTAACTCTGAAAAACAGTTTAATTCATACAATCCCTTTGTGACATACTTCATTCCATTTTGTCACATAACAGCTGTCAAAAAATACTATGCCAGTTTACTTTTATTGTTGCCTTCTGTTCACAACAGTCAGCAGAAAACTTCCTATAGAATGACTCACAGTAATGCAAGGAGCAGGGCTGATAACAAATCACCACTGCAATATTCTTTGTTGTGAAGTTGGGAGTTCTAGCCGATGGTAAATGTTCTGTGGCAATCAATGAGCCTACCTCTTCCTAGGGTACTTTGGCCCCGTACTGCTGCAGCCAGTCAAGAGAAGAGATTGTTTGTCTCTGCTCTGCACTGTGTGGCCTCATCTTGAACACTGTGTACAAGTTTGTGTGCCACAGAACAAGAAGGACATAAAAATATTAGAGAGTGTCCACAGTGGGACTATGAAGATGGTGAAGAATCTAGAGGGCAGTATGTATGAGGAGCAGCTGAGAACACGTGCTTTGCTCAGTTCAGAGCAGAGTAGGCTGAGGGGAGGCATGGTAGTCTATAACTCCTGAAAGGGAGTGGAAGAGCAGCACTGATCTTTACTCTCCAGTGACAGTGACAGGGTTTGAGGGAATGGCATGGAGATGTGTCAGGGCAGGATCACACTGAGTGTTAGTTCTTCACCAGAGAACAGGATCCGTAGGACAGTGGTCACAACCCCAAGCTACTGGAATTTAGAAAGTGTTTGGACATTATTCTCAGACTTAAAGTTTGATTTTTGAGTTGTCCTGTGTGGAGCTGAGAGTTGGACTCAGTGATCCTTGTGCGTCCCTTTCAACTTGGGATATTCTGTGATTTTTTTGTCCTTTGGAATCAGACGAAAATGAAGGATGAGGTAATGGTTGCTAAAAACTGAGAATTATTCTTAGTATACTAGAGAGAACATGTGTTAATAAAAAGAGAGTGTTGCCCCTAAGGGTAGTGGGCTGTAAGGGAGTTTCCAACCAGTCTCTGGGAGTGCTTATGCACATCCAGATTATTCACACTATCCTGGAGAATGCCCTCACTGTGGGCTGCTATCCAGCAGCGTGTGCTGGAGAATAACTTTTTGTGCTCTGTTGAAGCAAGAAGTGCTACAGAAACAGCAGAGATATTTGGCAAAGCCATACTGGAACATCCTAAGGGGGAGAGCTGTGAAAATCTGACATGTTTGCTAAATAGGTCTCCTCTTGTCGGAATCAGTTAGTAAACCTGCCAACTGCCACAGCATACATGGCACAGAGAGCTCAAAGACATAAACATCATTCATTTCCTAGTGAGCATGGAGGCACCTATAATTTCCCCAAATAAATACAAGGACAGGAAAATGGTTAGCCTTCATCTGTGATCCAAGAGCAGTCCTCGGGTGTCATTCTGATTTACAAATAGTCCAACTCAGTGTTTTCTAGGCTTGTGGTATCTAATCCTTGTACACAGAGATCTAATTATCTTGAGATTTTTTTTTATTATTATTATTATTATTATTTTGTCAATACTGTAAACAAAAGGAAGTTTAGTAATGGATGAATGTCTTCAGGCTGGACTAACTTTTATGATATATATGACAGATTTTGGAACATTCTGAGTAACAAATAATTAAATGTTTTTTCTTTAAAATACTTAGGGTACATAGCCTATATTAACGTAATACAAGTAATATTGCAGGATGTTTGTTAATCCGGCACATATGCAGACTAAATGTGTCATGGTATTTTATGAAACATTGTTAGATGAAGCTGCACTTAGACCAAATAATTTGGGAAACTTTAAAAGTTAACATTTGGAATGATGTTTCAAAACAACTTTTGACAATGTGCATGGATTTACAGTAATAAGAGTAGCTACCTCCAAATAAAATGCGATTGTTCAAATAGATTATAATGAATTAAAATGTTTCCGTGAATTAGAGAGCTCTGGAGAATTTTGCTAATTTCAAGACAGATTTGTTGTGTTTGCCACAATAATAGTATATATATAGTATATAGTATATAGTATATAGTATATAGTATATAGTATATATATATAGTATATAGTTTCTCAGAAACTGATAGAGATTTTCATAATAAAAGGATATTAATAGATAACTTCTTTATACTATGAAGGATTCAATAATTTTCTTTGATAATTTGGAGTATTAAAAGAAAAGTTCAAAATGTATTTATTTGTTCTGTATTTTTTTTAAGAATAATTTAGTGAAAAATAATTAAGCCTATCCTTTACATATATATGGCTGATAAAACCTGTAAGCTCTTGCTACAGATTCTTTTTTGTATTACAATGATACTAGTTTTATAAGGCCGCTGAGTTGTTATGTACAGAAACATTCAAATTCTGTAGGATTTCTCATTTATGCTGAGACCACTTTATATCACTGTGACAGCATAAAGTGGGTACATCACATTCATATTCATTTTCAGACTTCTTATCATTGCCAGAATGTTATGAAGTTGCCTTAGTTTTGATCTGCACTCAAAAGTTCTGTCAAGCTTATATAATACTAAATTGGAGCAAGTAACACTGCAAATATTCGCCTTTAATAGTGGGCTGAAATTCTGAGGAAGAAAACGTACTGTCAGTGTAAATGACTTTCCTTATAAGCTACCTTACTTGGAAGAAGAAATATGTACATTTATATACAATAATGAGTTTGGGTAGGTGTTGTAGAGTACAGTCCTGAAATTTTTGAAATTATTTTCCCTTGGTAAACACTTGCCAGTAGAAAAAAAATATCTGTGGGCCGTTTATCTTCATTAAAAAATATGTCTCAATACTGCTTAGAGTAGGAAGGACCAGGCACGTAAGTAATCCAACTTAAATATACACAGCTTTAATGACATAAATAGGAAAAAGTTGTCTGAATACTTTCAGAAATTCGGATATACTGTAAACATGCTTTATGTCCTGTAATTTGGAAGACATTCTGTATTACAGATTGGAACAGAAGGCTTGCTTAGAAAATAAAAACACAGACTGTTAATTTTGTTATTTTTAGATGCTGAGAGAATAATCTTTTATATTTTTGTTATTTATGACCTTGCAGGACACTGAGCTTGCACAGTAGTTTCATGTAGGAGCACATTAGTAAGCAGATGCAGGGGTAAGGAATCTACTTCCCACAACAATTTAGTACTGTTTAACAAATGTGGTAGAAGGTAGAAAAAGAATTCTATAACAATCCATTAAGAATTTAAAAAAAAAAACTTGGAACCCTGTCTCAGTTTCAGAAACCAAATATTTTAAACATGATAAAACTCCGTGTGTTTGTCTGACATATATTCAAAGCTTTCCCACAATTTATAGCATTCACAACAACATATTAATTCCAGTAGTAAAAGTGATTTCCTAATGAGAAACTTTCATTTCTAATGAGATTTTAGCTTCTGTAAAAATTCAAAAGTTGTCATAGTGTGGCTATGGTTGTTTGGGTATTTCATACTTTTTATTCAGCTATGTCAGATTTCTGTCTGAGGGTAAACATACCTCATGCTTTCTCAATGAATTTTTGGCATGTAGAAGAAATACATTTGAATGATTGATTATACCAGGGTCATATATGCATCCCATTGTGTGATTTCTGACCACTTTGTAAGAGACTGAGTGTTTTTTGACATGCATGTTACTTAAAGCTCTGAGCAACGCTTGTCACTGTCATTCACAAGACCGATGGTTGTTACTGCTATTATGTCTACTGCACATAGTTTCAGAGAGTCAATAATTCCTAATTCCTGAAAAAATATCCCTCTCAATGAAGCATGGCTCTGATTATTCTTCATTACTACTATGGGAGAATTTGTATGTCAAATGAGTGCTATGGATTTGGTGCAGAGTATACAAAATATAATTATCAGTGTTTCCAGACTATAAAAGAATCTTCTTCATCATGTGCAAAAATCTTAATGCAATAGTAAGAAACTTCATTCTTACTGCTGAAACTGACTGCATAGAAAAGCACATAATATTAAGGAAGCAACCATAAACCTTCCCACTTCAGTAGGTCTTTTGCAAAACATATATATTTTTTTGACCATGAGTGAAGGTGATGGTCTGTATGACAGAGCCCTGCACCCAAACACAAATATCCACTATTTTCCCCCTCTGCTTTTGTGTCTGAATCTGTACAACTGATGGTAACAAATATGACTTTGTCTTGCATTTTTCAGTAAAGCAGTAAGAGAAGATTACAGATACAAAAAATGACTATGAGGTGTTTACAGACTGCAGTACAAAATGAAAACTTAGATAATATATGGCCAACTTTTTAAGTAGAGACATTGCTGCTAGAAATGGCCTTTGTCTCCATATTAATGTATTTTTTCAGAAACGTGACTGTGCATAACTATGTTTCATACAAACATTTAATAAATGAAGATAACAGATAATCACCAGGTACTAGCCCTATAATTAGCATTAAGGCCTCAAAATACACATTTGTGAAAAATCTGTGCAAGTAAAGTATATTGTGTTATGTACATACATATATGGATCTGCTCTGAAAGTAATGCCTCCTGTTTTATTATGTTGGCCCTCAATGTCAGAGGTAAATGTTGGTGGTATGGCAGTAGAAGCTGAAATTTTCCACCACTATTTCATTACATTTTGTTGCTGTTAGATAGACGGCAGCTGAGAGGCAGCCTGACAAAATGGCATCTACATGGAAGTGTGCATATGAAGTAAAAATGTGTCATTGAATGTCATTATGTAGAAATAATGGCACGCACTGACATTCATTGATGTTTGCTGAACATTTATGGAGACCAAATAATGAATGTGAGCATAGCAAGGTGGTGGGTAGTGCATTTCAGCAGTGACAACAGTGGGTCACCTCCCATTGCGGAGTTTTTTATGAGCATTGCATGCAGGCTCTTGTTCATTGAAGGTGAAAATACATCGCTAGTAGTGATGACTACATTGAAAGATAGTGTTTTCTAATTAGAATTTGCTCTATCAAGCAGTATTATTGAACTCATTGTATCTATTGTGGTTTCCATGGATATAGGAGGCGTTGCTTTCAGAGTGACCTACATAGATTTATTTTTATTTATAGAGAAGTAGTATGAGCAGAAGGCTGAAAAGAAGAGTAATTTGGTAAATGTTTTTTATATGTAAAGCATGCCATCTTGCATAGAATATGACTCAAATGTCCATGCTCAAATATAGGCAGCAGACTTTCATAACACAAAATGACCTCTAGCTGTTTAGATTTGCCTTTGCTTTAGTTGGGTTTTATAGATATAACTTTTTTTGTTTTCTTTCTCTTTTTTTCTTTGCAGATTAGTCTTAGCCTTTAAGACATTTTCTCTAATTGCTGGAACTAACTTCAGAAATAAAAAATTACATAACCACCACATAAAGTGCGGTTGTGTTCTTAGCAGTCATGGAGTTGATTGAGATTAGCTTTCAAGTTTGCTCTATTGTTACAGCAAAAGTGTGGTGGTTGTGGAACAAAACATTTAACCACATTATGCAAAATGTCTAAAGTTTCTCATAGGGTTAAAGAGCATTATCAAAAAGAGGCAAACAAGATAAAATTAATTATATTAATGATCTGGGAAACTGTAATGAATGAGTAAAAGAGGGAGAATTATTTCTGCCCAACAGCTATGGGACTCCAATACCTGGAAAAGATCAGATTCCAGTTTAATAGTTAATAGTATTAATGAAAGCTTTAGTTCCTGTGCTAGTTAATGTTTATATCTTTTGGCTTTATATTAAATTGCACTCAAGATAGTACTCAGAGTGAAACCTTCCCTTTTTGAGTGAAATAACATCTTGTTTTACTGCCATGATTTTTCCTCCTGTCTTTTGCCATGTGGTCATATTGAGTTATTTCATGGAATGATTAAGAGCTTATTAAAAAGGATTTTGTGAGCCCTACTCAGAATATTTTGGAATTTGGTACTTGATTTGCTGTCCTTATAGGCATCTACTAGAGGCCTTAAAGATTATGCATCAATTGCCTCCCTGAAGAGCCAAAAGTTACATGACAACAGATGCTGAACTCTTCTGAGACTGTCCTTATGTGATTAAGATATTTATTGATTACTGTATGATTTTAATGGATTAAAATCAAATAAGCATAATTGCTTTTTGTTAGTAACCAACCAGCATAAGATAAATTTTAACTGAAAGTTCTCCCTGTCTATTCTTCTTAAAAAGGATCTTCCCACTGTTGAACACCATAACTTCTCTGTAACTATGCTTTCAAGTTTTATTCCTCAAATACAAGAAAGGTAATTTTTTCCCTATTTATTTTAATTTTTTTAATGATCCCTTTAGGTAGAACTAAAATATACGATTTATATAAAAATTTGAAAGGCTTCTCTGTGGCCAGAAAAATGTTTATCACGCAATGACAGAGGTAAGCTTAATTGAAGCCAGATTATATGGGATCTACTGAATCCAGAAAGTTGATTAGGGATGATTGCATTATTAGTTAAATAGCTGGAGTGCTTACATCCATACTATGAGAAGAGTGCTAAATCACTGAAACTAAGCAGTACTGATTGAGGGACTATCTCTGATTAAGAAATCACACAATCATTTGCACTTGACTAGGTTTTCAAAATCATCAATAGGAGAGTAACCAATATTATGGGGAACATAAAAGGAAAGCAAAACAAAAACCTGAATGTTTGCCACTGAGATATATCCATTTATCCCTAATTATCATAGAACCCTGTTCACTCCTGTTGCTGTTACTTGCATCATAAAGCACTACAGAATAGGCTTATATAACAGCCTATATAAATTAAAATTTCCAAGTGGAATTGACTCTTTTTTTTCCCCTAGTGTAAGCAAAAAAAAAAAAAAAGAAAATTCAGATAATAAATCTGTAGAATGAAATCATTTCAGAGATGTGTTAAAATCAAATTAAGAGCACTTTTATAATATTGAACAAATGGCAGCTGTATAGAATTACTCATTTGTAAGCCTCATCTATTATAGTTAATTTTGCTGACTTCAAGTACTTAATTTACATTTGTTAAACTAGCTAAATAAGGTCGAAGGCAGTACGAATGGTACGTTTATTCATATTAGAATTTATCATGCAGTTTAGGATACAAGTGTTTTACCCACTTTGGCATTTTCCTGTTTACTTGATTGTTTTAATCTGTGAAATAGAATTGTTGAAAGATATCTTTAAGACTTTAGAGCTAGAATCTAGTATTTAAAGGACAATAGGACTGTTGTAGAAAATTCCACCAAGAAAACACAAAAGAAACAAGAAAGTTTAAGGCCATCTTAACTGTTTTGGTTTCTGAGATCTCAGAAAAGGATACAACTTCTTGACCTCTTGCAAAAGTAAACAAGCTGATCTTTTGTCTTCCATCATTATATCTGCTTCTTTGGAGCAAACAACTATAATTTAAAATTTGTACACAGGAATTGTATGGCTGGTGTTGTGAGTAGACAGATTATTTTTCAAATCCATTTTCTAATGGTGCAAATGTGTTTGTATTTTAGGAATATATATGTTCACAGAATCACAGAACGGCCAGGGTTGGAAGGGACCTCAAGGATCATGAATCTCCAACCTCCCTGCCACAGGGCCATCAAGCTCTCTATTTAATACTAGACCAGGCTGCCCAGGGCCCCGTCCAATCTGGCCTTGAACACCTCTAGGGATGGGGCATCCACCAGCACTCTAGGCAGCCTGTTCCAGAACCTCACCACTCTCTCTGTAAAGAACTTCCCCCTGACATCCAACCTAAATCTTCCCTCCCTCAATTTAAAACCATTTCCCCTTGTCCTGCCATTATCTAGCCTTTCAAAGAGTTGTGTTGTTAATTTTGGACTCTGTAGACATCCAACTGAAGTTTGCTCACGTCTGTGATTAAAATTAACACTGATAACAGAATTTCTTGGGAATACTCAAGCATTAACAATTTATTGACCTTGGTGAAAAAAAGAGAACGAGTTTTTCACATAAAAGATAAACATAACATAAACATAAACATAACATAAACATAAGATAAAACAAAAATATGCACAACAGCATATGCTGTTCAACCTGTTTTTTCAGAATTGGATGAAATTGAAGAAAAGCATATTTAAAAAAAAAAAAGTGAACTGGATATATGCTAACTTCTGTCACAGATTTTCTCTGCAAGAGAGTTTTCCATCAAAAACACAGTTTTGTTTACTTCTTGATGTATTGTATGGGAACTGCTGAGTCATGGCCTGAACCACTGACGGAGCACCTGGGGAAAGGACCCAGTCAGCCCTGGGAGCACAGGTGAAGGCAATTCACCTATGTGACAGGAAGGGGTAAAGGTTGGCTCCACCTCTCTTAGACCTCATTTAAAGGTGACTGGCAGTCTGAAAGGTTGTTTTTTTTTGTTTTGTTTTTTTTTTTTCCTCCTTCCCCTGAAAGTTTTTCCTTCTTGTGTTTTTCTGAGAGCCTTGATCGTTGGAGATGGGTGAGTAATCTTTTTTGTAATATTTTCTGATTGTGCTAATCCTGCTGCTGTTATGTGGATGCCTACTGAATGGAGGATACTAAAAATTGCACAGAAATATTTGGTTAATGATATTGGATAACTAGTAGCTTTTCTGTGATTGCTTTTGCAAACTGCAAAATGGTATAGCATAGAAATGTACAGAGGTAATTTGTACAATTAATAGCTCTCAGCCCCTAGCATTTAATGTGCCTTGTGACTGCTGCTAAACACCAAGCTAATTTTTTCATACTACTCTGGAGTTACTTGTGAATGGTGACATTGGTGCCCACTGCCCTGTTTTGGTCTCATAATGTCCTCCTTCTGTCAGATCATGCCTATACTGTAAATTTTACATTACTTCATTAATGCTAGCATGACTAAATATACACTACAATTAATAAATGGTGTTGTGTCATCAGTAAACTTTAGCTTACTCCATACTTTTTTCCAGATGGCATTTGAGCATTCTGAACAGCACAGCTCATCATACACTCTTGTGCAATTTCAGTGGTGACTTCTGTTTTGAAGAAGTCCTTCAACTCCTAAAATTGACTATTTGTTTTACATTCATATCCCTTTTTCTTAACAGTTACCTATATGTATTAAGAATTTCCTTGATCTTACAGCTAAGTAATTAACTTAAAAGCCCCAGCAGATTATACCACATTGCCCACATTGCTGACCCCTCTAAGCAGGCCAAGAGTTTTGTAGAACACGACTTGGCAAAACAACTACATCTTGAAAAGAAAACTTCATTTATTTAGTTCAATAATTCTGTCCTTCAATACAGTGTCTGCTAATTTATTAAATAGTAAGAAATTTAAAGACCTGTGGCTCCTTTGATCCCCCCCAGTCCTTTGAGAAGATTGCTGCAACTTTTATAACAGCCTTCAAACAGCAGAGAAGTTTCAGATTTGAGGTTATGCTGTGTCACAAACAATCTACCTATTTCAAGAAAGAATTGTAAACTGTTCTAACAGCTCAGCATAACTAGAACAAGGAGGAAGGCAGGGAGACTACAGATTTTTGTCCATAGCTATTATGTACATTGAAAATGATGATATTCATTGCTAGTGGAGGAAAAAAACAGTTTATTAAAATTGAAATGAATATGTTTGGTGCTAATTAGCATGAAAATCTACTGTAAAGCCTTAATCTTAGTATATCTTAGCACAAGACGTAGTATAATATTAGAAATCTGAAGTATGGGAGTGTACATGATTGTTGGTCATACAGAGTATGAGCAAGTGTCATACAGATAGTGCAGTCTGATTTGACATTAGTCACTTTAAGTTAAATATAATAGCAGTAAGTCACCATTAACTAAAATTTTCAAGAATTTGGGGAACACTGAGTATCCATTTATTGAGTTTTCTAACAGGTTTCACAAGTAGTGATTGACTTACACGAATACTTCTGTGAGACTGCTTAAAATAATGGTAGTATCAACTGTGGACTGAGTTGACATACCTTCTGCTATGCTGAACTTATCATAGCTTTGATCCCACAAAGAATACTCTGCTGTCTTCATGCAACTCTGATTCTGACAAAGGTAGTATTGTGTCTGTAGCAGGTGATGTAATTTAATTGCAGTTTTCACAACAAGTTTTCAGCCAGTATCAGTAATCAAGAGTACTGTCAGGCACTCCAGAGGCAATCTGCAACCCCAGACACATACAGAACCTTGTGATTGAAAACCGATATAAACTTATAAAAGTTATGTACTGTATTTTCTTATGTTTTGGAAGGGAGACTAAGTAACAAGAATGTAAAGGTTTCAAGGCTGTCCATCAGCTCCAAGATACTTGCAGTGTTTTTAGGTTCAATGCTTTTTATTTCATGAAGGATATTGACCTATTCTTAACATTTAGTAAGTGCCAGTTATTCTCATTATTTCTGGCAAGAAGGCTGCTGCAGTGCATCAAATGTTACAACAGTTTTCCAGCCAAAAATAAATGGGTTGCACTTAACTTTTTTTTGTAGGAATTAACCTTTCTTGGTTTATTATGGTTCAGCACACCACTGAAGAAAAAGGAAGAAAAAAGGAAGTTTGGAAAGGAGAGGAGGTGGAAGTAGCGTGGTGTCAAGGCAAATCAAAATGCAGTTCCAGATGTTGTTTTTTTTTTTTCCTATAGTGCACACAGAGTGCAGGTCACAATTCCTGAGTTGTAGCCCATAGGCTCCTAGGGGTTATGGAAACAGGGGTACCCTTTACTTCTTTTCTGCTGCTTCTCTTGCTGCTGTTTATATTAAAACAGAAGACTTGTAGGGTCTGCAGTCTGTTGCAGGAGTTGCCTGAAAATACTGAGGAACTGCTAGAAGGTAGTGGTAGTGGATATCTAAGGACAAAACCCTTTAGGGAAGTATACATAAGCAGGCACAAGTCAGTAGGAGACACTACTGAGGAGTCTGGAAATGAAGGATAGAAGACTGAAGCTTCAGTTGAAAAAAAAAGAATATTTTAGGAATACTGGGAGAAAAAAACAGAGTATGGGTCTTTAGAATTTTGATACAGTACACAAAAGCATACATTGGAATCCTGATCCTCTTGAGAGTTTTTACTAGTTATGTTTGTGCACTTGGCAATAGACTAAAAACCATTTTTAATGCTGCTGAGGTGGGTTAAGCATGGAAAATTAAGCACAGCTTCATCAAGTTAATTGTCCTAAAAGATGATATTTCCTAAAATGTAAGAGGTTCTTCCTAAAAGAACTTAGATTTCTGAGATGGAATCGAGTCATCATTATCAGCCTCTGGAGTCTCACCTTCTGACCTTTCCTCTGTCCAACTGCAATGCATCCTCTTGCTTGCCATCTTTCTGATACTCTGAGTTTTATGTATGTGTTTGTTTCTTTGTTTCCAGAGTAAGAATGTTTCTATCAAACAATAGTTTAGACTGAGTGGATAAAGATCATGCTTTGGAGCTGGAAAGTGTGGACCTGTAGCTTTTCAGGTTTAAGAAAGTGGGAAACATGGGTCTTCATCAGAGAATGCTTTGCATACCAGATTACTATACAAATGTCCATTAAGTATCTAGAAATTACTTAGTGATCTATGTTCAGTGAGATTTTCATGTTCCCAAAAGATCTCTGAGTATATGAAATGCCTTTTGACTGTATAGGGAAAATTAAAAAAAAAAAAAAAAAAAAAAAAAACCTGATAAATTCTTTGATTTGAATAGCTTTACATTTTACCCAGGAAGTGATAGAGTTGTCAAGATCTTCTTCGGGCTTCCTATGGAGGCATTAAAAATCTTTAAAAATCAGGACCTGAATTCCTTAACTACATCTGCTACACCTCATCTCTCTTGCTGTCTGTTGCCCCATTACTGTGACAGAACTTTGGCTAAATGAATCTGTAACAGATTACCTGCATTAAATTCCTACGTAATTGAACAATTTCTATCTGTGCTTTGGTAGGTCTGTAATTTAAGATTTTTTTTTTTTTTTTTAATTCTTAGTGTGGCTGGATTGCTATTCATTTTCTTATACTAATAATTTAAGTACTAAGAACATTCAGATAGAAAATGCTAGCAGCTTGGTACTGTGTAGTAGCTATACTTCTGAACATTTCTGACCCTTCTCTCACTCCATCCCATCTAAGTTCTGCTTACTCCTGTTATTTGTTGGCTTCTAGATACTTATTCACAGCCTTGTCCTGCAGCCTTCCCATGAGTACTTTCTGTCTTGGGTCCCTGACTCCTCACAAATGCCAGTATTTACTGCCTCGTTTCCATGGGAAAACATTTATCTCTGCCTAACAGATAGGGTCTGAGGACCTGGTGGATGGAAGTTGGCCCTGTAATAGCATAGGCACTAAAAATCTCTCAGATGCTTTGTTAAACCCATCCTCAGTTAAATCTCCATAGTCTAAAAATTCTTTTCTATGGTCACTTTACTGTGAACATGAATTCTCAATTCAGGATCTTCATTCATATCTGCAAATTCAGTGTCTCTTTTCTTTCAAGATGGTATTGGTGTGGCAGCGCCTAGGGAAGATAAATGAATACTTAGCTCATAAGACATCCCTTTCACTTCTGAAAGTACATAGGAATAAAATTTTGAGACTGACTTCTAAAAGCCTGATGATACCTTCTCAACAATTAAACACATGCTTAAAGCAAAGTGTGCTAAGTGAATTCCTGACTGAATGAAAAAGGAAAATTAAAAGTGATTCATTATTTGAATTTGATTTAAAAAAAAAAAAAAATCACTTAACTATTTAAAAATCAAACTTCAGAATCTTGTTTCTAAATAATAAGTTTTATAGAGTCCAAATTTCATCTCATAAAAATAAAGATAAATGAAAAAATGTAAAGATATAGATTTATGCATTGTTCTGCTGGTATCCTGCTGGTGGCTTTTGTTTCTTCCATTATTCTTTTCTGCATGTTTAGTTGTTAGTTCATTATTAAAAGGTCTAAATTTTCTTTATGATCAGAGTTTTTTTAAATAAAGAGATGGAATTGTGCTCTAATGTTAAAAAAAAAGTGTGTTTGAAAAGTATTTCATTTGTATGATTAATGTTTACTCTGCTGTTTTTTATAGTTGAATATGATGTATTAAGTACATTGCAATCACTGTGAAAGGTATTGTTATTCAAACACAGATGCTAAATTTGGTATTAGAATTTTCATATCTAGAATCATGAGTACAAGTTTCAGTTATATCTGTAAATAAAAATGGATGGCAAACAAATCTAAGTATCATTTAAATGATTAATTCTATTCTGTTGTGTGCCTTTTAAGCAAAGCTGTGTAGGTTATAGTCAGGAAAAAGTTCTAACCTGATTATAACAGAACTGTTTTTGGATAAAGACTGAGATCCAGAGTAGGTGTTTTATAAAGGACTGAACTTGTATGTTCTGCTGGATGCTGTGGAGAACGAAGGAAAAAATGAAGAATAAATTTTTATTTTTCTTCCTTTTAGTGTGCAGGGAAGCTCTGTTTTGCATTGCAGGTACAGGTTTAAAATAGTCTGCCACGGGAAATCGAGTATAAACTCAATCAAGGCTGTATATTAAGAGTGTAAAATAAACACGTATATTCACTGCTGTATTGTCTGGCTGGGATGAAGTTAACTTCTATTGTAACGCTCCTTATGATGCTGTGTTTTGGATTTGTGTTGAAAAGAGTGTTGATAACGGACCAGTGTGTCATCCATTACTGAATGGTGCTTGCACAACTTTGTGGCTTTCACTTTCATCCTGTTGCTCTCTCAGCAAATAGGCTGAGGGTAAGCAAGAACATGGAAGAGGAGACAGTTGTGACAGCTGACCTAAGCATGCCAAAGGGGTGTTCCATATTGTATGACATCTTGCCATCAATAGAGTGGGATTTTACCATTCAGGATGTCTCTTGCTCATAGATTGGCTGAGTGTTGATCTGATTGTTGATGATAAATTACTGCCTATGCATCACTTGTTTATTTTTCTGTTTCCTTCTCTCATTAAAT
The DNA here is from genome assembly GCF_019238085.1 of Lagopus leucura. Taxonomy (NCBI): domain Eukaryota; kingdom Metazoa; phylum Chordata; class Aves; order Galliformes; family Phasianidae; genus Lagopus; species Lagopus leucura. Next base: position 46,746,997 of record NW_024962264.1, read on the forward strand.
TGTTTTTCATCTTGACCCATGAGTTTTCTCACTTTTTGTGAGCAAGCCGCTTTGAACAAGTACTTAACTACTGGCTGGGACCAAACCAATTCCACATTATATTAAAATCAGAATGTGGTTTTCACTGTTGTCTTAATAGCCTGACCCCAGAACACAACTTATGAGGTGACGAGACGTGTCTTGCTCAGGTATATGACATGCTACCAGAGAGCAGATTTGGCAGCATCTGGAATAATTAAAATTTATGGAAGTGGTGAACAGGTGGCATGAGTATAAGATCTGGGAGGTCTTTCTTCAACAAAAATTCCTTAATTATCAAGCAGAAAATCTCCAGTATTTGTACTAGATAGGGCCTTGTGAGTTGAACACCCTATGTTTGGATAATTGATTATCTTTCTCATTGTAGTGGTCAGAATGGCTTTTGTTGCCCTTTCTTTTTTCCCCTGGAAATACGCTATTTCTGAAATACTGCACAAACATAGAAAATAATTCAGCCTCTATTTAATCTTACTGAATCTTCTTGTCTCTCACTGTGGTATCTGTTTCCCGAGCTGATACTACGGCCTAAATGAGAAAAAAAAAATCAGACAAAATCCAAGGAATATTAAAACAAGTCTCTAATCTAGATCTTGTCCTCTAAGCCCATTTATCTCTTTGTCCTTTTGACTGCTGCTGATTTCTCAATAGATTGTTTGGACTACGCATGAAGTTCTGGTCTAATTTTTCCCCCTTTCTCTTTAATAGAAGGATAGTATGGAATGCTCACTCATATGTGAGTGCTCCTTAGCTGTAGATCTGTGTTTTGAAAAGCTGAGTAAAAATATGTTCTGCCCCTCATTCACAGATTACTACAGTGATGCTTCTGGCCACAGAATTCATGAATCTATAATGAGAAAACTAAAATTAATTTGTAGATAGAAGCATAAGAAAAAAATGATTGCAAACTATTTTGGGAAATGGTTATTAATATAATTAACTCAGTTGTAATCTTTGGGGGGAGATATTAATTGTCTGAAGCATGGGTTTTGTGTCACATCCCAGTAGGCTCTGAGCTAACTGAAGCACTTCTGTACCATGAGTGGGCCTACAATGTTTCGTCACATGCGTGACTTTATTCCCAAGTATTCTTAAATAATTGCAGAGAAGATCTGTGTATCACCATTTGTCTGCTCTACGTTTGCTTCAGAGCAGCCTTGTAATTAACGCATTAAATTCTAGGATTTTGACTTGGCGCACACTAGGAGAGGTTCTTCTCCTTGGCTCTGTCCTAGCTGTACACAATATTGTAAAAGATCTTAAGTCAAAGAAATTTTACTGCAGATGTGTCATAAATGTTTTGAAACGTCTTGGAATCTTTTACTACTGGACTTAAACCCTGCTGAATTCTAAGCTAAAGTGCATTTTCTCCCCTTTTCTTCCTGGAAGAAATCACTATAGGGAAAAGTGGACTTGTTCTGAAAATGAAGAGATGTTAATAGAAAGATAAGTAAAATAATATAAACTATTTTCATAAATAATTAATTTGTTTTTTTCCTAAAAGTTTCAGTTACAATGCTGGTCTCATCAGATATGGTCTTTCTGTTGTGTTGTACCACTTAATAGCAATTTATGATTTTTTTTTTTTTTGCATTTCTTTATAGGCTGCCTTTCATTTTTTTAGTTTTTATCTAGTGATAAAGTACAACACATCTTACATTATTTTCTTATCCTTGTGTAATTGACAGTTGTCTTTACTGAATGTGAGCTTGGTTATGTTCCTGCCTGCCACAAACCTGATCCACTGAAATATCAGTAGAATATAGAGGAAATTAAGGTCGTCTCTCTGCCAGGAGAATTTTCTAACCAAAAACCAGTTAGAGAAGGTGGAGAAAGTTCACTGGAATATGGGTTTTCTTCACAGCACTTATACATCTGAGGTAGGTGAATAATCTGCAGCTCCCAGTCTGTATTCTAAAAGCAGAATCATCTATCTTGAAATCCAAAGGAGTAGTTGAAGGCAAGCAGGATAGAGAAATGCTCATTGAGGACATGGTTGCTGCCTACAGAAAGTGCACTGAGTTTGTGAAATTCAGCAGAGATTGCTGTCTTCTCAGCTTCACAGCCACATTCTAAATCAGTGAAATGTCTTCCATCCAGTTGAACATTCCAGATTTCACATGGGAAGAACTAAGTACTTTCAGTTTTTTTGTGGTTGTAAGAAAATTTTTGCTTGGTTGTGTAGTGTCCGGTCTTTCAAATTTGCTTTCTAAATATCTATTAGTCTAGCAGACAATATCACCAGGGGATTCCAGCTACCCTGTTGGCAATGGAGTCAGTGAGTTAGCATCTTCTTACAACTATCAGAAGTGATTCCTAACAGATTTTTGAGGGTCCAGAAACCTTATGTAGTCAAGACCCCCACAGACTATAATCACTACTTTTGTCACTTCACAGAACACTCAACAAACAGCATTTCAGTGGCCTAATAAGTTACTTGAGGTCTTTACAAAAAAAAAAAAAAAAAAAAAAAAAAAAAAAAAAAAAAAAAGGGAAAGTTTAGGTCACAAGTGTTGATAAAGGTATTTCATCCCTATAAACACAAGCTGTTTGTTTTAAGATGATTTCCAGAACTCATGTCTTTGCATCAGATTTTAATCAAATTGCACATTGATTGCATATCTTGTAGATACCAGTAACTGCAGTTACTTTACAGGTTTATTCACTTTAGCTACAACAAAACTCAAATTGTGTCAAGACAAATTTAAACAATTTTCCTTGAAAGAAAAAATAGGCAGAAAATCCATGAAAATTACATTAATATTATATTCTATGTGGGGCAGAAATTTAAGAGTGTTCAATTTGTGTTGCTTAGAACTGGACAAATACAAGAGATATTAGACATAATTTCAGATAAAGTTTGTTGTCTTTAGTTTGTATTTAGTTGACATTTTACATAGCTGTGACTTCTCTCAGAAAGGGGAGAGTGGCACATTCTCAAAGCTTATTCTGATATTCTTTTAAGAGTCTACATTGAACTGCTATGTATAAAGACAGAAATTATGCTTCACTTGAATTAGTATAGACAGAGCTGGCAAAGAACTTGGAGAAAGTTTGTTTGGGTTTATTTCAAAATTCTGTGGTGTAGATTTCTTTTTTTTTTAGTTTGTTGGTGATTTTATGATTTTTTCACTTCGACATTAACTAGGAAAGAGAGATCTGTTTGAACTGGATTATAGGCACACAGGTAGACAGTGCAATCCAAAAGTCTTTGATTCCAAATTCCTTTTTTGACTCATAATGGTCTTTAGCTTTACATGATTGAGAAACAGGGCTGCCATAACACCTCTTAAAAATCTGATATTTCATGAAGAACTGATCAGCAAGTGTCAAGTAAATCTATCTTTTTATCAGTTTCAGATATCAACTTTTCTCATCATAAATCTAGCACTTTTCAGATGTAGGTGTTTTAGATGGCAGTCAGAACACATAAATACAGCTTTTCACTCATCTAGCTCACCATCCAGCTCATCTAGCTGATGATTCCTTCTACTAAATCATTATTTTTTTTTTTTTTAATGTGGATTTAGACCTAATAGAAAATCTTTTTTTTTTTTTTTCTTTTTTTTCCCCTGTGTTATCTTCTTTACCTTCACTGCTGGGAAGAAGTGTATATTTTACTTTTGAGAAAAATTGGATTCAAATTTAAATTCTCTTTAGTAATGTGGAATCATGGAATGTTTTGGTGAGGTTACTACAGCTCAGTGATACACCTTCGGTTAATGTGGGGGGTAATTCAAGTTTCCAAGTGAAAGGGTTCATCTGTTGCAGGATTTTTTTTTTTTTTTTTTTTTTTTTTTTTAAGATTACAGACCAAAATGTTTTTGCTCATGAGTGCTTACACTTGAGAAAATGTCAGGAATTAATTTTCCTGACATTAGCTTCACTATACTTAAGTTAGTTTCCCTCCAACTCAAATATAACATAGCTCATTTCTGCCTGTCTGTGCTTTCTGTGACAATTTCATTATTTACATTGTTTTCTGTAACTTACCTTAGCGTCTTCTACAGTGTTTAGTTATTTTTGAAATGTACAGCATCTTCCCATGTCTTCTTGATGTTATCTGAGCTCATTGTTCTAAAACTGGCATGGAAACTGGCTTAACTGGCTTAAGAAATAACTTTATTCATTTTTGTGTCAGCGTGGTTAGTCAGTCGCGCTATTTCTGTTCTGTAATTTTAAGCTATGACTATAGAAGTTTGATTTTTTTTTTTTTGAGGTAGTTTAGATCCAGAGTTCTCAGTTAGCTAAATGATTCTATCATTTGTGTTCTGTGCCTGTATGTGTAATATTACTTGAGCCCTTCCAAGCTCCATGCAATCAATGAAAGAAACATGCTTTTGTTTTACTGATCTGCAGTAAAGTCCTGGCCTTTTAAAACTGCACGGGAAAAACCCACAGGCTATCTCCTGGTTTTAGGGTGTTTGGTATGGACCTCTGTTAAAATGTGTTCTCCTGGATGGCACTTCTCCTTGAAAAGCCTGTAAATGCCATTACTTCTCCATCATAATGTGATCTACTCTAACTTCCAGAACAGGACTGTCTGTATGCTTAGATAGCAAGATTATTTTTTAAGATTCTTTATTATGATACTCATTGTTTGCTACTGCTTTCGGTGTGACTCAAGAATAGCTGCCTATGTGCCACAGTGCCAATATATCTGTTTTGCATCCTGTCAGCTGCTGTTTTTCTTTGAACACCATACCAGAAAACACTCAGCTTTTGTGACCTTTTATTTTCTGGACCATTTCTATTTTTATTTCACTGCGAATCAAAACATTTCCTCGCTGGTCAGAGAAAAAAAAAAAAAACATTAGACAATGAACAATCTTGAGATGTTAGAAATTATGCAGTGTTAATTCAAAGAAGTGGGTTATTTTCTGCTCGTTTATGATCAGAGTGTCTGGTGTACTCTTCTTTTACATGCATTTTGTTCCTGTCTTCCCTTGAGAAATCCTATGGAGAACAAGGGAAGTGATGGATGTTAGTTGCAATGCTTAGTTAGAGGTGCTTGCTTACCACAAATGTGAATGCCTGATGATACGCAAGTAGAACAATTCAGGCCTCAGATTAGAACAATATTTTTTCAGGAAAAGAGCTAAAGACGCATTCTAGGAAACTTCCATGAAAGAATATGTAATTCATCATCAGTACACATCTTTTCCTTTAATTCCACAAATGAGGGGGACCTGAAGGCAAAATAAAACTTTCTCCCAGACTCTCCCAATTGATTTGTTGAATTCTGTTAACTAAGTGAAGCTGTTTAAGTATGAATATCTCAGCCATATTAGGTAATAGAATGTTGGTCTAGTTGTGTTATTAATTCATGATCTAATATTTTCTAATAGCCCCTGCAACATTTCTCAAAAGGAAATACCCTGTAACAGTTAATACTGGAAAATGATAGGAAATACAGGAATACTATACAATGATGCTTGTGTAAATGTTCATTTAAAATATCTTTAGGCATACATCTAAACTATTTAAAATGAGAAAATCACCATTGCATTTTCAGTATCTGACAGTCTTCTAAAATATGCTCAGAAGAAATGGCTTAAATTCAATTTGTAACTCAATTGAAACTATATGCAAAGAATGATGAGCTCTATATTAGACATGTAGAAGACAGACATTCTGGAATCACCACATATTTTTCTAAATGTTAATTCAACACCACTGTGGCAGTTTAAAAAATAAATGAAATGAAAATAATATCTGAAGTGACTAGAATACTGAAATTATTAGAAGAATTGATTGGAAGAACTGAACATATAGATAAGCTAAAAAGGCTGGTTAGGCTTTGGTACTTTGGTTGAATTTAGGAAAGGGAAAAGCAAAACAAAAACTGTATGGAGAATGTGAATCACGGATAGCAAGGATGAAGTGGCAAGAGAAACTTTACTGAGTCTGGCAGATAGCTCAATGAGTTCAAAATAAAATTATTTTGTACCTGCTAAAAACAGTAATAAGATAAAGTATTTTTCATTTAAATTATGGACATTTTTGCCAAGAAGATACCTTTCTACTCCACTTTTTGAAGGAAAGATACAACATCCTCCAGCTTTTGGATGTGGGGTACTACTAAAAATTTGATCCAATTCTATGTGAAGTGGTACACAGATAAGCCCAGCTTTTATGCTGGGGTCTTTTTGTCTAAGACATTAAATAGAAGACTCTTCAGGTATTGAATTCGTAGCTATTAGAAATTAAGTTTTTCAAGACTGACAAAAGTGCACAGAGCTTCCACCTAAACAGATAACCTTGACTTTAAGAAATGCTACCTTATAATAGTATTCCAAAACATTTGTATCTTCTCTTTATTGAAAAAAGTGATACCACTTAAGTTTTTTTCACAGCTACCTAAGTGCATTGCATTTTTAGTGGCAACTGCCTGCCTCTACTTATGACTGACAGAACTGTGTGGTCTGTTCAGTTAATAGCAATCTCTGCGAATTCAGATCTACAAATTTGCAAAGTTGCAAATGGGTATTCCTGTAGAAGCCAAAAAGAATAAATAATACATAGTACAATTACACTGGTTTCTGTTTGTAGATTGTTCCTTTTTGAGGTAATTTCAAATAAAATATATGAATATATACTTGGAAAATAATGAAAAGCTAGCTGTGTATTGTATGTCTTAGTCTTATTCCCCTCAAGTCAATCATGGTTTGCATATGGATTAATTGATGCCTGTGATTTCTTGGGGATCAAAGTATCAGATATTTGCAACAAACCCAGGCTAAATCAGCAGCAGTCAATACATTGGCTCTATTTTTCTGCATGGTAGATTTTTGGAATGACTTTGCTGCTTTGACTGGTTCTCAAAAAGCTCCTTTCCACATATAAAACCTTGCTGCTTTATCTGAGAATTTGTTGAATGTGTGCATTATATTAAGTTTAATGTGTAGGCTATTTCTCTTCTCTTTGGAATAGCTCCTTCCTGATTTAACTGGAGACTTTGTTATGAATAAAATTGCATGCATGCAATATTTGCAAAAATATTGCTGAAATGAATGGAAGGATATTCACAGATATTTAAACAGCTTGATAAATTCACTTTTGCCTAGAATTCAGAAATTGACTTCTAAGGATGTGATAACAGGAATTTCATATACAAGAGGGTTGTATACATATTCTCTTTAATAACATGATATCACAATGATTTGTATTGTTCCACAAAACCCCTACTGTACTAAAGGATTCCTGATTTACCTGTTTGATAAATTAAAAAAAATAAAAATTTTAGATTAACTTAAGAACGAAATTATGCTCTCTGCTAGTTAAGCACTAATATCTGGGTTAATTTCTTTTGCATCAGGCACAGACAGGCTTCTGTTTATTTGCTTTTGTTTTCGTTTTAAAATGTGAAGAAATAATTCAGTTTTCTTCTTGCTGTATCTTGACACACTGAATCTATAAAATGAAAAGTTTCCATCTGAGTTGACCTGTTTTTTTTTTTTATTTCTGTGTGAGGGGGGAAAAACTTTGGTTTAGATCTCAGCCTTACAAAGACATATGTATGTAACTGTCAGCATACAAAAGTCACATCGGGTTCAGACAGACTTTTTTCATGAATCTTTCTATGACTATCACTGTGATATGAATAGCTGTATGAGTGTAGATTGAGGAAGAATATCCTGAAGAATTTGCACCCACATAATCTTAGTGGAATAGGAAAAATTATTTTTTGTAATCATATAGTCAGGGTTTTTTTTTTTTTGCCCAAATCAATAAAAATAGAGGCATGAATAGGATGATGATGTATTTTAATGCCAGTACAAATGTCAGATTATAATAAGCAGAGTTCAAAGGTTACTTTACCTACTATATGTTTTGTCTATTTTACATGAAGCATGTTAACACTATATTAACTAAAATATAAAACAATGTTATACATTTTTTTCATATAAATGTATAATATATAATGTAATGTTATATAATAATTCTGATTGATGAGATGAATTCACTGCACACAAAATTGATGTAATAATAATAGAAAATATAAACAATATGATGTCCAAAAGAAAATTTGGCACATAAATTATTGTCAATTCACAATTATACATGCAAAAATGTGTAGATGGATAATTATGCACAGAATTATATATTTGTATTTGTAGTTACATCTGTCAGTAACCAATATGGTTTGGGATTAATAATAATTTTTGTATGGAACTTGTCTCCAATGCACATTTTGATGTGGTTTTATATTCCTTTAACTTAGAATGACTGCTCTTTCTGTCTTTTTATTTTTGGATTGCCTATTTAATATAGAAAGACTAGGTGAAAAGCTGGAAAGTAGTATGTTTTACTGTTTTTTGTATCAAAATTGGAAGAAAGGACATTGGGTTCCCTGCCAGGAAAAATGAAAGGCAATAATTTTCTTCACTGATTAAGAAAATATGAAGAACTACTTGTATCAATGTATCCTTTTATCCATGGTTTGGTAGATGTGGTTTACAATACACTGATACCTTTTAACTTTTGCCCCACAACGTGCAATGCACCCAATACATTCAGCCTCTACTAAATAGATATGTATTTATTAACTCTTTTGTCAAGTTGAGTATAATATACAGACTGTTAGCATTCTAGAAGAAATTCTAATTTTTTTAAATTATCAAATTACATAAAGGTTTTTGCATAAACTATGTGGTCATATAACTCAGAAATTAAAATGTGTTCCCCTGTAACATAAAATATGCATGTATAGCTGGCGTAAGTCAGTTGTGTATGTTTAATATGTGTTGGGTGTTGGCAAGGAGGAATATAAGGAGGAAGATACTAGCGTTATATGGATGGTAGTTTTTGCTATATCCAGTGTCAGATTCATACCTTACTTGTTTTATCCACTGTATGCTGAAGAAAGTAGCAAAAAGTAAAGATACATTTTTATATAGATACTTACACAAACCTCTCAGTAGTACCTTACAGACTGAGATGAATTTGTCTGTCCAATATCACTGTGAAGCAGGGAAGTCAATTTATCTTCTTTACACAGACAGGGACCTGAGGCACAGAGAAGCTAAAGCCCAGATTCAGACAATATGAATTCCAGTTAAATCTCAAAGTCTTGTGTTTCCAATTGGCTTGATGCCTCTGGCACGATGTCCAAGGTCATATAGGATGTCTGCAGCAAAACTGAAAACTGAATCTAGCTTTAACTCCTCTCAAAGTAAGGCTCTAAATTGCTGTATGACTTTTTTAAGGATATGCTTGTATCGTAAAGAATTGTGGGGTAACTTCCCGTTGATTGTTCTACCTTTGTTTCTCAGAAATCCTCTCCTATTTTGAAAGGCTCTGAATATGCTGGGAAAGTTAAGAAATCGGTTACAGGACGTTCTCAGTATGTGTGCAGTGAATTCATGTCATCAATCAGAATAAGGTGACATTTACATTCCAATTAGATAGAGAATTACACTGTACACTGCATTTGTATTCCCCAAGCACCTTTCTCTATAGCATGTAGTTGATGAAACTCAAGGATCCATTAAATAATTTCAGAGTAGGGTGAGTTTACATATTATTTGAAGTAAACAATTCATATCCATATTATTCTCAAAATAACATATCTTGCCTGCACAGTCACCATAGCTTGAGTCCCCAGAATAATGTATTTTTTGGAGCAGAAAGGAAAACACCAAAACAATTAAAATGGCAGTCCTGTTGAGGCAATAATATGATTAAAAAAATACGTTTTTATTTTATTTTAATCAGAACAAGTTTGTTTGATTAGAAAATCTTGAAATCCAAGTTCTTTATTCACAAAAGTAAGACCAATAAGGGCAGCTTGAAATATTGATACTCAGACACACAAAAAAAGGCAAGTAAATAGTGGATGAAGAGAGAATTTGAAGTCTTTAATGAACACAGAGTGTTTGAACTCAAATTGTTTGCTTTTCAAGACAATATTTCTGGAGTTTCAGCTGTATATGAAGAAATATGTTTTCAAACAGACCTGCCTTGCCTAATATGTGCAAGCAACAGCGAGCAGCAAGTCTTTAGTTGCATGATTTTTAGTGGGAATAAGAATACTAAAAATATCCAGTACTGTAAATTGGAAATGGATATGAATTCTTCAAATGACTTGATTCATGTGTGACACAGAACTGCAATACAGCCAAGGCATGCACCTGGATGTTGGAGCAAATCTGGAAAAAAAAACAGGGTTTGGGATCTGCTTCTGTTCGCAGTAGTTCTCAACATTATTCTTCTCAATATCTCTGCCCCTGGGAATCCTGGCTAATGCTCAAAATGTGAATATTTGGTTCAAAATGACAAATGCTTAAGTGAAGTGTCACAGAACTCAGCATGGAGATGCATGAGCCCACTCCCCTCTGAGATGCTGATGTAGATTGAAAGCTGCTACTTCTGAGACCCCCGGGGATGTATGAAACATCAATTGATCTTTCTCATGTCTTTAGGTTTTACTAGTTTAATTTCTCAGAATGCACAGGAGTTAGGAGCTTACTTTTATCTAAATTTTTTTGTCACGTAATAGTTATGATTTTATGTTAACGATTTCACCATCAAAACTATTTTCCCCTAGATATCTTTCTAGGAATTGCATTCTGCCTGGTAGTATCTGCCTTTCTTTTGTATATTCAAATGTCCAAAGAAGGAAATACATGCTAGTACACAGTAGAAGGGGTTGCCACTGTGAGTTTTAGGGAAAACTTAAAGGCAAAATATGAAGATACGGGTAAAGAGAAGAGCTAGGTGATATTTTAGCTGTGTGTCCTTTATCCAAAATAAGATATTTCTTCCTTCCTATAGGCGTTTGCCAAGTAGGTTGATCACTTACTTTCCAGAATTACTAGAAAGACGCTACTGATTTTGGAGAAAGTTACTACATTGCAGATTAGAATGTTTCAGAATAAATGAATCTCATTCAGGATTACTGACAATCATCATATATGTAAATGCATTCTTTTGAAATTAATGTGGAGCAAATCTTGTCCAGCAGTTTATTTGGCTATCTTCTGTGAGATATGTGATTTTATTAAATTTTTAATATTATTTTTAAAAGAAAAAGGGCACACACACACACCTAAGTACACACAAAGTGAAATCTGTAACGGGAGACCCAGCATGTCATCAAATCTGTCTTCTAGAGTCTAGATGAATATTCATTTTCTGGCAATATCTGAATACCTTTCTTTCTTTTCATTGAAAAAAAAAAAAATCTTATTTTGTTGCTCTGAGTGGAATCTCTACTCTAAATCCAAGTAACCTTTCTCATTTCAATTTCCTAGAAAATGATGTTTCTACCCCAAAACATCCTGTTTCAGTGAAACGGTGTGAAATGAAAAGCTCTTGCTAAGAATTTTCTCTTTTTTTCTTTTTTTTTTTTTTTTTTTTTTCTGATCTTATGGTCTTAGTAATCCTCAAAACTTTAAAACTCAAGTAGATCAACTTTTTAACCTATCTTGAAGTTAATGAAACATTTGAGTGTCGTTAATTAGTAGTTGGACACTCCATATTATTTCATGCTGGATCTTTACTTATCTTCAAAAATGCAAGTTAACTGTGACACAACTCACTTCTCTATCAAAATTTAGTAGATGGAAAAATTCCACTTCAATTATTTTTTTTCTCCTTGACTCTACCACTATCATCTTGAAATTATTTCATGAGATTTCTATTCTGTATATCTGTAGAATACCTTATGTGTAGCAAGCAATAAAAATAGCTGATTAAAGTAAAAAGCTAGTAAACCCTGTTCGTTGGGAATGGGCGTATGAATAATAAAATGATGGTGCTGTTATCCAATTAATAATGGCAGTGATTTGTCATATGAAAACACCACAAAATTTAATGTCATGCAAATTTGTGTGATTAGAAGCTGGTGTATGACTAATAATTAATGGGTAATCACTTTGATTAAAGAAAGGGGTTATCCAGGGAAAGTTCCTACTAATTATAGAATTCCATATATTCCATCCACAAAACCCCTTCAACTTTCTTAAAATTAAATGACTTGACTTCAACCTTAATAAGACTTACATGCACCAAAATAAGAAAAGCAGTTAGTATTAAACAATGTATGGAGCAATTATTTCCTGAAAGGCTGTGCACTTCAAAGGTATTTCAGAGGCAAATCTTCTGTTTCAAAACCTACAGCAAAGTCTTTACATTTCTCAGCAGTCTATGTAGCTGCATCATTGAAAGATCCAAACTAGTGCAAATACTAGAAATAGTCTAGCTATAGTATATTGAGTAATTCATTGGCTAATTTATCTTTTTGGGAGAGAAAATTAGTTTATGTGCAGCTGCAGGCTACTGCAGCTACCAGAACTACCTTATTTTAAATTACTATGCAGTTCCCTCTGATATATTTCAGTTTGTGATACAGCCATACCTAATGGCAGGATTATTCCAGTTCAGCATGAGGAAATGATATCTTTGTTGTAACAGGGTAACCACTTATGCCTTACAGCTCTTGCCATTTGTGTTGTGCATTTATAGAGGATGGCAATGCATGGAAGTTGCTATTTTGAATGACTGTCAGATGTATCCAGTGTTATTCTCTATATTTTTATGGGCTGTATTCCTCTCTTATTCTCCATTCTCTTTTCACTTTAGTAGATGAAATGTGACATGAGTTGCAAGAGGTAACTCAGATAAGAATATTATCAAGTTTACATAGTCTGAGTTCTGACTGTTTCAGTTTTTCCCTTTTGAAAGTCAAATGTATGTTGTCTGGGGACATGAATGTATACTTTTGACAACCTGAAAGTTAAAGATTAGTCACAAATAAAATGAAATACACCTAATGTTGTGGCATTGTAAAGTTGAATACTGTGTGGACCCAAAGCATAATTCCCAGTATTTAGAAAAATCAGCAGCTTCTAGTAGAAAATGTGCTTCTTGAAGAGCTTGGATAATGGAGTCACACATCAATGACAGCCTATTAATGAACTGTTCTTTAAAGTTTAAGTTAATAGGTGACAACTCAATTCAAAGGAAAAAAAAAATCCTGAAGTCATTCTTTCTATATTTATTACTGTGTGCAATGACTGCTTCTAATGTTGAAGAAATGAACACTCTACTCCATTTTTAGCTGTTAACCACATTTAATGAGAATCATTAGCGTAGACTGATGGAATTTTATTTCAAGAACAATGCAGTGCAGATAACTTGGTTTGTCTTAAGCTTTTTTTAGCAGTCTTTTTATAGATTTCCATTTTTCTACTCACCTGTGTACCTATTGCATCCTCTTGGTAACTCACAATGTGAATGGTTTAAATTAACAGTAGAAGGATTTTAGAAGAATTCCTTTGACCAAATCTAGAAAATAAATTGTAGCATAAAAGAAATTGTAGCATTTTCAGTGACTTTCAAAGCTACTTGGTTCCCTGCCTTACTTTTGGGGAGTGGAAGGATAAGCGTGGCTAGATGGAAGAAGAATAAAAGAGGTGATCTAGTTGAACTGAAATAACTGCTGAAGCTCTGTCAGATTTTATAGGATGTTCTAATCTGGACACTTCTTTTTTCACTGCATTTTTATGTGACTTAAGTATCCCCAGGATGTCTCGGTCTAGCTTAGTTAGGATATGAACTTCTCCCTGCTAACTTTAGTTGTCCAAAACTTCACAGGTAGCATTAATTTCTCTATGTATCCACTTGTGAATTACATAATGTATGTGTAATAAGAAGACAGGATCATAAAATGAGGTGGATCACTGTCCAGAAATACCGCTTTTCTGCTTCATTAACTGTAGAAGATAAAGATAACGAATCTTATCTACCTCTGAATGTACATAGAATCAAGGGGATATAATAGATGTCTGTTATATTCAGTTCCAGTTCAGCTAACTCTCTTTGAAGTTATCAGTTTCAGTCTAGCAGGTCATTTTTGGAGTGCTCACACAAAAAGCCCAGGAAATGTGGTAAATGAGCTGAAAAGAGGCTGAATTTATAGTTCTTCTACCTCAGAAAAGACCAGTAAGTAGCCTACGTATCTGTGTCCTCCATGAGGCAAATTGATCAACAGGAATGTGAGACCCAGATATTCAGAGAGGCATCAAGTAGGAGACTGATTCTGGCATAGTGGCTGTAGCATGGGACAGGGAAACTGCCCTGAAACACAAAATAACTTTTACAAATTCAGATAATTCTAACATAATATACGTGCAAGTCTTCTGGAATGCCATTGCCATCCCAGCTTCTTATGCCAGACTCAGAGTGTGCCTGCTTTCCTGCCCATTACCCTTGAGATAGAGATGTGGAATTGAAAATGTTACCCTGAACGACTGTAACTTAACTGATTAGATTTTCATACTCCTAAACTTGAGAAGCTGGAAAAACTAGATCTTCCATTTTTAAGACAACTTGGAAGCCACCATGGAAGAACAAGGTCATTTGCACACATTTTCATTGTGGTTTTGCCATTATCTCTTCTAAACAGTGTTGCTACACTATCCATTATATTTGCCTCATTGGTACTGAGCTGTATTTATGTCTGATGTTAGCTAACCTAAGGATCCCCAAAATTCAGGATTCCTAATTCTCCCTTAGAATTTAGGCCCATATTTACAAAATATTTAGGCTCTCTCATTTTAATTGGCATAGCACCTAAGTCCAGTGTTGGAATCCACATATCCAAACTAATTGCTTTCATCTCATAAACAAAGCAGAGATAAAATCACTGTCTGTAAAGATGCATTTGCTAGAACTGAGTAGTTTGCATGTGGCAATGCCTAGACCTCCTGAGAGTGCCTGAGATTCCTTTTTTGTACCTGTTACTACATGACTATTTATCTCAGATTTCTGCCCCAGTTGCCTTCCTGGATGAAGGTGCTTTTGCTAATCTGAACACTGAGATGAATATTGTGCTCCTCTTTGCTCTCACAGGTATTTTAATTATTTTTACTTTTTTTTTTATTTTTATTTTTAATTATTTTAATTATTCCCTTCTCACCAAAAGGGAATTCAAACATGTATTTCTCTGTCTCCTAGTGCAGCATGTTGATCAGTGCTGGGGGACACCTACTGAATTCTTGAAAGGCAAGTGTTTTTTGTAATTTTCTGAGAAAAATAAGCAGTGAATTCAAGTGTTGGGGAAGACCTAGTGTCTATTCTTCTATGTTCTTGCCAGGATCTCACATCAAAGTGAAATTATTGTGAAAAACAATTTTCTGTTATGGCAGACATGTAGCTAAGCTTGTGCTGTTGGTATATAAGGTGGTTCAGCACCTAAATATTATGGGGAATTTTTTCATACAGTAGAGGTATTTAAATTGCACCAAAGTGAAAGACTAAAATGTCTTTCCAGTTACAAATACTTATTACTAGCATTTTTTGTAAGCATTAATGATATCAATATTAAGCTCTCTCCCCTTTCAGCACAAGGCCATATTGCAGATAAATCTCTCTGCCCTGTGTTAGTCTTCATGCTCCAACAGGAAATTTTGTGCAATGATGCCAGGCCCAAGCTAAAACTCAACTCAGGACTGGGGTGCAAATTCCACGGTAAAGACAAGTGAGTCTGAATGTTCAGGTATGCTCTCAGGTGCTGCATGATTCACTGCTTGCTATGGGCATAGTCCTTGTAAACCTGATATAGGTTTTACAGCCAGAAGCAAGCTAGAGGGGATACAGCAGGTGACAGTAGAATAGAACTAGAGGATAATGCAAAACCTGAGCTCCTGAGTTACTTATAGTGTCCTAAAACAAGTAGTATACTCTTTCTGACTAATTGTTAATACCTGATTGAAATTATCTTGGCTACATAGCAACATGGGATTTTAAGGTATACAAACACTTCCATGCTAATGATACACTATAAACCTAAATCCTTTTAAACTTTCAAAGCTTTTTCAGTATATGATCTAAGAGTTATTATATACTGGTTTAAAATTATCTCTTATTATCTGAGTGGGAAATCTATGTGGTGAGACTAAAATAATCATGGTGCCTTTAAATTTGGGGTTATCTAAATTTAGGACTTCAAAGAATATGAGCATAATTAAGTATTCTTTCTTTTAGACACATAACAATAGAATGGAGAGCCTTAAAGCCAGAATATATATGTATATATTATTCCACATTAATATAGTAATCACTGTGATGCTAATGCTTGATGTCATCAGAGCTAAAAATGACTTCCAACAGTTGAAAAGGACAGTATTAGTAGCTTTCTATTTTACTTGCAGTATGTGCAATTGTGGAAAAAAAAATTAATACCCTGTAGTGAAGCCTTGCCTGTTCAGTGAGGAAATTTATTAATTTCTCCTTTAAAGGATTAATTTGCATTTCAATGAATCTGAAAGTCTGCTGTAGCATTGAAACAGACGTGATAGTAAAAATGTTGTGAAATAACCTATTTTTTCTACAAGATGTTGTACCAGATGAAGCAGAAAAAAATAAAAATAAATGTAAATTGATATTTCAAAGTAGTTTCAAATGAATAGAACTAGAATTTATTTGAGTTAAAGTATGTTGGCTAAGGTGAAAAAATAATGAGATCTATTACAGTCAAGTATCACCACCTCTGCAAAAAGTCTGTAAAATTCTATGTTGATTTTTAAACTCACAACCTTAAATCAATTTTATATTCTAAATTCTATGATGTGGACTGACTTTCCTACTGGCTTCAATGACTTAGAGACTATGAAATTAATTTGTGCATTTCTGACTGATTCTGAGACATCTTTATGTTGGCGTAAGCATGTAGATTACTCAGAAAGTAATGCCTTCTATTTATTTCCAAGGAATGCAGTATACACAAAGAGCACAATAACACTTTTGGATAGAGTATAATGATATGTATATTCCTCTAAGCTATTAAGATGTCTCTCCTTTTTAATTTATTGCTAACTGTACAGATGTGTATTAGTTTCCCAATGCAAGCCAGTAATTAAGGACTCTCTATACTTTGTTAGCTTTTTTTTATTTATTTGGTTAGGTAAATGGATGTCATACACTATACTGTTAAACCTGTTGTTTTGGTCTTACAATAAGCAATCTCAGTGGTACTGTTGTACTTGTTCATTTCATGTAGGACCCTATGCGTGGAAGAAGGGTAACAGACTGCGAGATATCTACTATTAGGACCGTTGAAAGTAATCTTATAACAAGGCCTTTAAAATATGTATTCAATTATAAACTTTCACACTTGTCTTATGGAAAACTTGAAAGTTTTCCTGGAAGTTAAGCACTACAGTGCTTAAGGATGACTTGAACAAATAAAATGTTTCCATCTTCTTCTGTCTTGATCATAAGGAATCTTATGGGTAATTTTTAGTTGTTGATGTTACAGAGTTATAAAAATTAAACATCAGAGGAGCCAAAGTTTGATCCAGTTTGAAACAGGTTTATGAGCAGAGATAGGATTCCTAACCCAAACGTTACTCTCTGTTTGTTCATTACTGCAGCTTGTAAAAGGATTTTGACAACTGGTACACTATATAACACAATTCTCTAAGCCAATCCTGATGCAATGGAAAATACTCACCTTCTGAAGGCTTATAGAAGTAAATGCAAAACAATAAAGATAAAAACCCTTAAGTAAATTATTTTTTTTGTAAATGAGTGTACTTCTTAAAACCAACCAGTCATTTCTTAAGCCTTCTCATTAATTAAAAAGACTGAGTAATCATAATTGAATATTGTCTACTCTTCTGAATTTAACACCTCTGTTTGTGTTTCTAATGAGTAAAGTACTCAAGTCAGAGAACATTTTTCTGAGATTCTCCTGCTACTTCTTTGCAGCTTTTTTCATAGACTTAAGGAGATCTCTACAAAACTGACATTAAAGAATACTACAATATATTTTAGAAAAAAGTGAAATGCCTTAATTTCAATTTTGTTCCAATTATTATTTAAAGGAGTAAAAAGCATTTATTGACCTTCTAGTTCCAGGGTAGCTATTCCATTGAAATCCCTAAAGAAATTGTTAAGATTATGAAGTTTACAGATTTTAAGGAAAATAACTTCCTCCAAGGAGAAGGATCAATTTTTTTTCTCCATATTGACTGAAGACTTCAACTCAGCATGTGGGCAAGCAGTAATTTCACAAAGGATTCTTAAAGAGTGATAGATTCCCAGATCTGGGTTGTTATACCATGGGGTTTCTGAAAATTTCATTCTAGGTTCAAAGTACATAACCTTAGCAACTCTCATGGGAAGATAATCTGATGATTTTTAACCTCCATCAGTACAGTCTCTCTCCCTTTCTATATAGAATTTCTATCTCTAATGAAGTAGAATATTTTCACCTTTGCCAAAACTGACCTGTGAAACACTATGAATTATATGACGCCAGAAATAGTAAAGAATATTTATTTTCATAGAAGGTAGAGAATGCTGATACAATTGTATGTTCAGTTTTATTATCCTCCTCCTTTTTGTGCTCAAGTTACTTTTTAAAACAAAATTATAGGTCCACTAAAGTAGGGCTGCTAGACTACTGGTACATACTTCAATTTTGTATCATGTGATGTTCTGATTTGGAACCTTACGTTATGAGGAAAAATGTTAAGTACACATCAAAGAGAAAAATTACTCTGATAGATCACATAAAGTGGAAGTTAATGGCTATATGTGCCTGTGTGACTCTTTTCTTGCATTTATTCCTTGGTTTGATTCTATTTAAATCTCTAACAGCCTTGAAGAGCCATAAAAATAAAACAAGGATTAGAAGACAGGGCTTATATTTTAAGGAGTTAACACTATGTGATTTATTAAAGAGAAAACTGAGACACAATTTGACTGTTTGTTATATGTACAGTTATGAGGAAGATCTGAGAGAGTGGAGGTTTTCAACCTTGCAGGAAAGGAATAATAAGATGCAGTGAATGCATATTGGAGTTAGACAAGTTCAGGCTTGGGAGTAATTAATGTAATGTACTGTAGATTAGAGCAGCTACTATGAAAATTCTGAGAGTCTGTCTCCATTGAAGGAAATCTAAATGTATCAATATATGTATTAATAATATTGATTTGATACTGAATAGAGACAGTTACGTAATAATCTAGGAGAAGCTATACAAAGAAATACTCTATTTGTAATAGTTAAGAATAATTCTTAAACGCTCTGCATCCAGTTACTCTTAGATAATTGCCATAAAAATACTAGCATTTCTGTGCTTTAGGTTACTGATTATCCTCTGATTTTACCTCTGAGATCATGTAGCTACTTGATCTATATTAAAAAGCATTCTTTGACGCAGAACTTATTTTTTCCTAAATAGGAAATGAAGTTGATACAAACCATGGATGTAGCCTTTCCTGGTGCTCCAAAAACAATCAATCAACAAATAACCTTCAAAGTAGCAGCTGAAGCTCTTTTGTCACTCAGTTCTACGTTGCCCTTTGTGCAAGGAATTTTGAGTGAGTCTCCCAGTTAAATGTCCAGATGTGTGTGAGAGGTATTGTGTTTTTGCAGTGGAAATTTCCAGTACTTCTGTATTTATAAAACATGCCGAAGTGAAACATGGACTTACTGTGCTGCAAGCAATGCTGCTCACATCCATGCAGCCTAGGATATTGACTGTGCCACTCAGCTTGGTGTTGTCTGCAGACTTGATGAGGTTGTACTCAATCTCACTGTCTATGCTGCCTCTAATTGAAGTCCTCCCTTAGGCTGAGTAAGAGACTTGAACCTTGATTTTTAGTGTATAAATACTAATATGTAAGCTGATCTCATTGGATCTTGTCAAAACTGTCCAATTGTCACTGGATCTGAAAAAAAAAAAAACAAAAACAAAAAAACGTGTATGCCAGGCATCATGAAAAGATGCAATATGCAAAGTTCTTTAGTGAAATGATTATGGCGGTGATTGTTTCTCATGTCCTCTACACAAACATTTTAAACTAGTGCCTGTTTCGAGATAGAGGATTTTCTATTTGTTAATTTATTTGCTTGTTTCCCCATAAAAATTAAAGCAAAAATTCTTGCTGCATTGTTCTCATGGAATGAATACCTATTCTGGAAATCTAGGAATATTTTGTGAAATATGAAACGTGTTCCTTGATGAGCTGCAGAAATCCAAATTTATGAAGCGATCTCTTCAAGGGAACTGCACTGCAAAAAGTCAAACATAATATTTCAGCTGACAAGCATGTAGATGAAGAAATATGAAATTGAAGCATGTCTAAAATGCCCTGTATTGTTTGGCTGTTGCTGTGGTGGGAGACTTCTATCACTAAACTGATTGCAAAAGATTGAAGGTAATAATTAAATATAATAATTAATAACATAAGAAGTAAATATTAATAATACTGATAGGCATTAGGGGACTTAACAATATTTTGTATGTTTTGTTGAGTTGAACTTCTTAAATTTCTCTTGGAAAATATGTACTGACTAACATTATTTCAGCCTCTTCCACATAAGCTACAGAGCTGATAGAAGAAATTTAAACTACATTCCTTTAACAGATAGATGTCAATGAATCCACTTGCATGGAAAGCAAGTAAGCTTCTACTGATTTTTTTATTTTTAAACAGAAATTCTCTTTAAACACAGCAACATCACAGATTGTCATGCACAGGTGAATTCTGATATAGAGCAACACTATGCAAACTCAAAGGTGACTGCATTAAGTATTCCTATTTCATTTTGTAATAATCGGGGCTGCAGAGTTATAGATATGCCTTTCAATTCTGGATTTCCAGATAATACATATAATTGAAAATTTATAGGATATTTTTTTAATTTTAAATATTAAATGGAAAGAGTTTGTATTCAAAAATCTACATTTACTGGATAAAAGGAGTCAGCATATTATAATTAAGGATCCTCAGCTTAAAACTTGAAACTACTGTAGAAAGAAGGGCAGTTTGGCATGAGGACACATGCACATGACTCTTCACAGTATGAAAATTTTTTCTGAGGCTTGCGTCATTAACAGATTTGGGTATTTCATTTGTTTAATAAATAAATAAAAATCATTTTCAAACTTACTTTTCTCCTGATAAAGGCGTCTGTTTCTTTCGCCTAGGCCTCACAGACACACAGCATAAGTCACCTTCACGATGTTGCAGGAAGGTGGCCTGAAGCTCTCTCCAGATGAAGAACAGTCAGTAATCCTTTCAGCATGATGTTGCCCCCACCGCTGACACACTGAAAGGCTGAAACAGGATCTGGTATTTGGACATAAAGTTGGAGCATTGCAACAATATGTCCTCCCTGGCAATGTTGTTGCTGAACCTTGACATAGTAACCCACAGCACAGAGAGAGCCTCTCCAATCTGTTGATTTTCAGGTCTGGTATTCTACATGTCCAGCTTAATAAAAGAATTATACCTTGTCTGTTTTCTGTGAGGAGTTTTCTTTCATATCAGTAAAGAAGAAAACTGATAAGTCCTTTTCTCATTTCTCTTGGAAAATATCATCTTTTAACACATTGTTCCTCTTTATTACAAGTCAGTGAAGAGAATCCAAAATTATGGAGTAGATGTTTTATAAACTAGTCTAAAAGAATAGACAAATAAAATATTCAGATTTATACATTACTGTCAGATAGTAGATTTAAAAAGAATAAAAAAGTTATTCCTTGATGACTAAAAGACTGCCTTTAACATATGAGCCAAGAAGACCATGTTCTGCTTCTTTATAGCAATAAAACCTCAACTGAAGATGGACCATAATGTTTATTACTGGTACTGCTTTTTAATTGTCCGAGCTCTGTTAGCCTTCTAATCGAGAAGAAATCAAAACACTTTTGATATATCTCTACTTGCACATGCTCATTGAATAACTGATATTCCTTAGTGTGGCTGTGTATTTTGCACAGTTTTCATTCCTCAATCCCGCCCCCCCCCCCCCCCTTTTTTTTTTTTTTTTTTAATTCATGAGTAAGCTGAATTATATGAAAGAGTAAGCTCATTTTTATATCTTCTTTCCTTCCCAATGACCTATTTTCATTAATAACAAAAACTTTGCATGTATGTTAAGTCATATCTACTCTGATTTTCTACTTCTTTTTGCTGCACAGAATCTCACAGAATCTCACAGAATCTCACAGAATCTCCAGGGTTGGAAGGGACCTCAAGGATCATGAATCTCCAACCCCCCTGCCACATGCAGGGCCACCAACCTCCACGTTTAATGCTAAACCAGGCTGCCCAGGGCCCCAGCCAACCTGGCCTTGAACACCTCCAAGGACGGGGCATCCACAACCTCTCTGGGCAGCCTGTTCCAGTACCTCACCACTCTCTGGGTAAAGAATTTCCCCCCGATGTCTGACCTAAATCTCCCCTCCCCCAACTTAGAACTATTTCCCCTCATCCTACACATATCAACCCTTTCAAAGAGTTGATTCCCCTCCCCTCTGTAGGCTCCCTTTAGGTATTGAAAGGCTGCAATGAGGTCACCCCACAGCCTTCTTTTCTCCAGGCTGAACAAGCCCAGCTCCCTCAGCCTGTCCTCATAGGCGAAGTGCTCCAGTCCCCTGATCATCCTAGTGGCCCTCCTCTGGACCCTCTCCAACAGCTCCCTGTCTTTTTTGTACTGCAGGCTCCACACTTGGACACAGTATTCCAGATGGGGCCTCACAAGAGCAGAGTAGAGGGGGACAATCACCTCCCTGTCCCTGCTGGCCACCCCTCTTTTGATGGACCCCAGGATACCATTTGTTTTCTGAGCCACAAGAGCACACTGTTGGCTCATATTAAGTTTTTCATCTATCAAGACCCCCAGGTCCTTTTCCACAGGGCTGCTTTCAAGGACCACTCCATCCAGCCTGTATGGATACCTGGGATTGCTCCGGCCCAAGTGCAAAACTTTGCACTTTTCCGTGTTGAACCTCATCAGATTCACCCAGGCCCACCTTTCTAGCCTCTCGATGTCCCTCTGAATGGCATCCTTTCCTTCAACCGTGTCCACCGCACCGCTCAGCTTGGTGTCATCAGTGAACTTGCTGAGGGTGCACCACTGAAAAGAGTCCAGCCTCGCCATTCTGCCCCCCCATACCTTAGATATTTATAGACCTGGATCAGGTCCCCTCTCAGTCTTCTTTTCTCAAGACTGAACAGACCCATATCACTCAGCCTTTCTTCATAGGAGAGATGCTCCAGGCTCCTCATCATCTTTGTGGCCCTTCGCTGGACTCTTTCCAAGAGATCTGTCTTTTTTGTACTGGGGAGCCCAAAACTGGACACAGTACTCCAGATGAGTCCTTACCAGGGCAGAGTAGAGGGGGAGGATCAATTCCCTCGACCTGCTGGCTACACTCTTTTTAATGCATCCCAGTAAGCCATTGGCCCTCTTGGCCACAAGGGCACACTGCTGGCTCATGGCCAACCTGTCATCCACCAGGACGCCCAGGTCCCTCTCCGCAGAGCTCCTCTCCAGCAGGTCATCCCCCAACCTGTACTGGTGCATGCAATTATTCTTCCCCAGATGCAAGACTCTACACTTGCTTCTGTTAAACCTCATCCGGTTTTTTACTGTCCAGCTCTCCAGCCTATCCAGGTCTCACTGAATGGCATCACAGCCTTCAGGCATGTCAGCCAATCCTCCCAACTTTGTATCATCAGCAAACTTGCTGAGGGTGGCCATTATCCCTTCATCAAGGTTATTGATGAAGATGTTGAACAAGACCAGACCCAGCACAGACCCCTGAGGTTACTGGCCTCCAACCAGACTCTGCACCACCGACGACCCTCTGTGCTCTGCCAGTCAGCCAGTTTCTAACCCACCTCACTGTCCACTCATCTATCCCACACTTCCTCAGCTTTTTTATAAGGATGTCGTGGGGGACAGTATCAAATGCCTTGCTGAAATCAAGGTAGACTACATCCACTGCTCTCCCCCTATCCACCCAGCCAGAGACAACATCATAGAAGGCTACCAGCTTGGTCAAGCACGACCTCCCCCTGGTGAACCCGTGCTGACTACTCCTGATAACCTCCTTTTCTTCCAGTTGTCTGGAGATGACATCCAGTACAAGCTGTTCCATCACCTTCCCAGGGACAGAGGTGAGGCTGACTGGCCTATAATTGCCTGGGTCTTCCTTCTTGCCCTTTTTGAAGACCGGAGTGACATTGGCTATCCTCCAGTCTTCAGCCACCTCCCGCGTCCTCCAAGATCTCTCAAAGGTGACAGACAGCAGTTCAGCAATCACCTCTGCCAGCTCCTTCAGCACCTGTGGATGAATCCCATCGGGTCCCATGGATTTGTGTTGCCTAGGCGCTCTCGGACCACCTCTTCCCTGACTGAAGGGAGGTCTTCCATTCCCCAGATCCTCTCACTAACCTCCAGGGTCTCGGATTCCCAAGGGGGAGCTTTATCACTGAAGTCAGAAGCAAAGAAGGCATTCAGTATCTCTGCCTTCTCAGCATCCCCCGTTACCAGAACACCCCCATCACTTAGCAGGGGAGCCACATTCTCCCTAGTCTTCATTTTACTGTTAACGTACCTAAAAAGGCCTTTTTTATTATCCTTTATCCCCTTCGCCAGATTTAATTCCAGGCGGGCTTTAGCCTTCCTCATGGCATCCCTGCAGGCCCTGACAACATTCCTGTATTCTTCCCAAGTGGTCAGACCCTTTTTCCACATTTCATAGGCCTTCTTCTTTCCTTTGAGTTTGCACACGAGCTCCTTGCTCATCCACACAGGTCTTCTGCCACCCTCTCCCGATTTCTTCCTCACAGGGATGCACCGATCCTGAGCTTGGAAGAAGAGCTGCTTAAATGCTGACCAGCTCTCACAGGCCCCCTTACCTTCCAACACCCTAGCCCACGGGAGAGCTCCAAGTAAGTCCCAAAAGAGATCAAAGTTGGCTCTCCTGAAGTCCATGGTAGCAATCCTACTTTTTGCTTTACTTCTTCCACTCAGAATCTTGAACTCCACCATCTCATGGTCATTACAACCCAAGCTGCCCCCGACCTTTACTTCCCTGAGAAGCCCTTCTCTATTAGTGAGAATAAGGTCCAGCAGTACCCCTCCCCTCGTCAATTCGTCAACCGCCTGCATCAGGAAGTTGTCTTCAACACATTGCAGGAACCGTCTGGACCACGCATGCCTGGCCACATTGCTTTTCCAGCAAATATCTGGATAATTGAAGTCCCCCATAAGCACCAGCACCTGGAATCATGACGCTGCTTCCAGTTGCTTGTGGAAGGCCTCATCAACCTCCTCCTCCTGATCAGGGAGCCTGTAGCACACTCCCACAACAGTACCAGCCATACCAGCTCGCCCCTTGATTCTCATCCACAAGCTGTCCACTGCTACACCGCTCTCCCCCAGGTGGAGTTCAATACATTCTAGTTGCTCTCTCACATAAAGAGCAACTCCACCACCCTGCCTCGCTGGCCGATCTTTCCTAAAAAGCACATAGCCCTCCATGACAACATTCCAGTCATGCAAGCTGTCCCACCACGTCTCCGTGATCGCAATTAGATCGTAGCCGTGCGACCGCACACAGATCTCCAACTCTTCCTGTTTATTTCCCATACTGCACGCATTAGTGTATAGACACTTCAGGGAAGCAGCATTCCCCTGCCACGCTCCATCCCTTCGAACTCCACCCTCATCACCCATCAAGTTCACTTTTGAACCTCGAACTACCCACACAACCTCAGCAGCCCTCATTTTGTCCCCTTTCCCCTTCTTTCCTAGTTTAAAGACCTTTCAATGAGGCCCACCAGCTCCTGGGCTAGGATCCTTTTACCCCTTGTAGACAGTTGAGCTCCATGTGCAGTCATCATGCCAGGAGCCAAGTAAATTGTCCCATGGTCAAAAAAATCCAGAGTTCTTGTGCCTGCACCAGCCTCTAAGCCATTTATTGATGAGAGGGCTTTTTTTTTTTTATCCACTCAGTGTCCTTCCCCGCCACTGAAGGGATAGAAGAGAAGACCACCTGCACTCCCACACCATCCAGTACCCTCCCCAGAACCTTGAAGTCATACTTGATAGCCCTTAGGCTTCTCTTGGCAGCATCATCACTGCCAACCTGAACTACCAATAAGGGGTAGTAGTCAGATGGGCAAATAAGCCCAGGCAGCTTTCTAGAAATGTCCCTAACCTGTGCCCCAGGGAGGCAGCACACTTCCCTCCGGGTGGGGTCAGCTCGACATATGGGCCCTCAATTCCTCTTAGAAGGGAATCACCTACAACTATCACCCTCCTTTCTTTACCAGAAGAGGTGGTCTTCAAGCATGGAGCCGACCACCTCTCCTTAGGAAATCTCAGAGGCTGTACCACCATCTCATTCTCAGCCTCCTCACCCTCCAGTTCCAGGACCTATTACTTAGAGGCACCTGAGGAACCAGGGTAGGTCAGGAAGGGCGCCGCTTGCGTTGCTGAGGTGGGACCTGCTGCCATTCCACCTCTCCTCTCAAGTCAGCTGCCTTGGTTTGACTACTGCAAGGGAGAGAGTCCACTACAGGCTGGAGGTGGCATCCCTCCCATCGTCCCCTGGCAGCAGCAGACTCAAGCACTCCCTGCAGCCAGAGACTTGAACCACCACAGTTCTGGGCAGTCCCTCCATCTGGGTCACCACAGTCTTCCTGGAGCAAGCCCGCCGTCTGGAAGAGACCATGTTTGATCTTACAGTCTCTGGGTCAGCAAGTGGGAGAGCAGTCACCTGAGCAAGGACAAGAACACTGACGTGTGCTGCCACAAGACCCACCTCCCACACCAGTTAGCAGTGGGCAGCAACACCCTTTTTTTCCACCAGGCTCATTCGCTGGGCAGGAGCTTGCTTATACCCTCACAGAAAAAGGGTCAAGGTTAATCACAGATATAAGAGATAAGAGATAAGAGTGAGCAGTGCCAGCTCCACCCCTGCTGTCTCAGCAGCCCACCCACCAGCTGCCAGCTGCTGTCACCCCCAGCACCGGCACCGTGCTTTTGCTGGTACAAAAAAGCCCTAAAAAGAGCTTTTAGACTTTTTTTTTTTTTTTTTTTTTTTTTTTTTGCTTTCTCCTTCCTTGCTCCCTGCCCTGCAGCTGGTCTCCACAGCAATGTAGATTCCTACATCGATGTCATTGATAAAGATGTTGAATAGCACCAGTCCCAAGACAAACCCCTGGGGGACGCCGCTTGTTACTGGCCTCCACCTGGACATAGAGCCATTGACCACCACCCTCTGTCTGCGGCCTTTCAACCAATTGCTTATCCATCAAGTGGTCCACCCATCAAATCCACATCCCTCCAATTTGGAGATGAGGATGTGGTGGAGGGCCATGTCAAAGGCCTTGCTCAAGTTCAGATAAATGACATTGGTCGCCTTTCCCTTACCCACCGATGCTGTCACTCCATCATAGAAGGCCACCAGATTGGTCAAGTATGACCTTCCTCTGACGAAGCCGTGCTGACTGTCATGGATGACACGCCCATCCCTCGTGGTTGAGCATGTTATCCAGGATGATCTGTTCCATGATCTTCCCAGGCATGGAGGTGAGACTCACCGGCCTGTAGATCGTGGGGTCCTCCCTGCTCCCCTTCTTGTATATGGGAGTGACATGACCCTTCCTCCAGTCATCCGGGACCTCACCTGACAGCCACGACTTTTCAAATATGATGGAGAGCAGCTTGGCAACCACCTCAGCCAGCTCCTTCAGAACCCTGGAGTGCACACCATCTGGCCCCATAGACTTATACACATTCAGTCTCATGAGGCAGTCTCAGACCTGCTCTGTCCTCACAGCAGGGGGGGAGGAGGGACTTGTTGCCCCAGTCCCCACCTAGAGGTTTAGGGATGCAGGGCACGGGAACGTGAGACATTCTGGAATCTTGTCCACCAGTGAAGACTGAGGCAAAGAACTCATTCAGTACCTCAGCCTTCTCATTGTCTGTTGAAGCGAGTTCTCCTTTTACATTTACCAAAGGAGGCACACTCGCTTTGGCACATCTCTTGTGGCCAATGTACCTGTAGAACTTTTTCCTATTGTTTTTCACATCCCTTGCCAAGTTCAGTTCCGCCTGAGCCTTGGCTTTCCTGATCACACTTCTGCAAGCCCGGATGGTATCCCTGTATTCTTGCCAAGTGATACGCCCTAGTTTCCAGAGCCTGTATACACCTTTCTTCACCCTCAGCATGCCCAGCAGGTCCTTAGCCACACCGGCTTCCTACCTCCTCTGCCTGCTTTCTTCTTCAGAGGGATGGAGAGTTCTTGTGCTCTCAGGAAGGCATCCTTGAAGAATAGCCAGCTCTCCTCAACATCTTTGTTTTTTTAAGACAGCATCCCAGAGGATATCAGCCAGCAGTCCGTTAAACAGATTTAAGTTCGCTCTTGCAAATTTCAGGGTCCTGACACACCACTTTTTTGCAAGGCCCACTTCCCTCAAGGCCACGAACTCGACCAGGGAGTGGTCGCTACAACCCAGGCTGCCTCCAACCTTAACACCAGTAATGATTTCCTCCGCATTGGTGAGCAGCAGGTCCAGCAATGCTTCACCTCTGGTCGGTCTGTCCAACAGCTGGACCAGAAAGTTACCAGCAACACATTCCAGAAGCCTCCTAGACCTTTTGCAACTTGCCGTGTGGTCTTTCCAAGAGATATCTGGATGGTTGAAGTCCCCTATCAGCACAAGAGCCCATGAGCATGAAGCCTCCCGCATCTGAAGCGAGAAAGCCTCGTCAACAGTCTCCCCTTGATCAGGCGGCCTGTAGTATGCTCCTATCACCAGTTGACCTTTGTTAGACCTATCCCTAATTCTAACCCACAGGCTCTCAACCTGCTCCTGACCGTTTTTCTGAGGAAGCTCCTCACAGTCTATTCACTCTTTGACATAGAGGGCAACTCCCACATCCTTCCTACCTAGCCTATCTCTTCTAAAGAGGTGATAGCCCTCAACGGTGGTATTCCAGTTATGGGATTCATCCCCCCACATTTCTGTGATGGCAACAAGGTCGTACCTTTCCAAGCACATCACAGTTTCCAACTCATCCTGCTTGTTTCCCAGGCTGCGTGCATTGGTATAAAGGCACTTCAGCTGGGCTTTCCATCTTACCTCATAGAGGTATCCTCATAAGGCTTACCTTATAGAGGATCTAGGCTTCCCTAGAACAGTAGCATCCCCACCTCCCTCCTGCCCCAGCACATCACTTTGTACCTCACCATCATCGCCTATTAAGTTTGGTACGAGCCCTCAAACGACCCGCTCAACCCCAGCAGCTCTGGTTTTGTCCCCTTCCCCCTTCATACCTAGTTTAAAGACCTGTCAATGAGTTCTGCTAGTTCCTCAGCTAAGATCCTCCTCCCTCTCAGAGACAGGCTACATCCATCTGCTGCCATCATACCAGGCACCAAGTAAGTTGCACCATGGTCAAAAAAAACCCAAAATTCCTGCATTTGCACCAGCTTTTAAGCCATTTATTTATGAGGTGGGTTTTTTGGTACCACTCAGCATCCTGCCCTGCCACTGAAGGTATGGAGGAAAACACCACCTGCACGCCTGCTCCCTCGACTACCCACCCCATTCCCCTGAAGTCTTTCTTGATAGCCCTGAGACTTTTCCCAGCAACTTCATCACTGCCAGCCTGGACTATCAATAGCGGGTAGTAATCGGAAGGGCGAGTCAAACCAGGAAGTCTCCTAGAAATGTCCCTGAGGAATGCCCCAGGAAGGCAGCACACCTCCCTACAGGCAGGGTCAGGGCGACATATAGGGCCTTCGGCTCCTCTCAGCAGGGAGTCTCCCACAACCACCACCTTTCTGTCCTTCCGAGTGGAAGCAGTCTTGAGGCACAGGGTCAACCGCTGTACCCGAGGCAACCTCACAGGTTGACCTCCCTCCACATCCCCATGCTCCTCTCCCTCAGGTTCGAGGGCCTCAAACCTATTATGCAGAGGCACCTGGGGCACCAAGGACGGTCAGGATGGGGGACACCTGCTTTGTCAAACCGGTACCTGTTTCCACTCCTCCCCCTTTCTCCAATTGCTCAAAGGTGGAGGAGAGGACAGGAGGCTCACTGCAACACTGTCAGCCTGTCGTTTCCCCTCTCTCACCTGTTCATGAGGCTGCAGGGGGTGAGATGCTCCATGCGGTGCCTCAGCTACGCTCCCAGATCTTGGAGCTGACAGGGACTGACACCACCAGTCAATCTCCTCACACGCCTTTATGGTTCTCAGCCTCTCTACCTCCTCCTTTAGGTCGACCACCAGGCTGAGTAAGTCCAGTAATTGGTCACATCTTATACAACTACCACCACCATCGTCTGGTACTTCAAAGGCCAGGCTCTGGCACTTGTGACAGCCAGTGACCTGCGTACTAGCATCTCGTGCTGGGGCCTCAGTCTGAGTCTCCACACTCGTCTTTGCACCGGCTATCCTTTCAAGCAGGCACAAGACCTCCATCTGGGTCTCCACGTTCTTCTTGGCTGCAGTCTTTTTTCTGCGTGAGCATGGGACTGACTTCTGGGTCTCCATAATTTTTCTGGCATTAGCCTTCCTCCGGGGTGCAGCCATCACAGACCAGCAGGTATAAACACTACTAAATAGCCTTAATGAGGTGCACCTTATCAGCCCCACCCTGCTGCTGGCAGTGCTGGCTCTGCCCACGCCCAGTTGCCGGGTCCTTAACAGGAGCCCCCACACTTATCACTTACCCGAGGGCGACAACAGCTGTCCTTGATGAGGAGTCTCACAGAATCACCCGGGTTGGAAGGGACCTCAAGTATCATGTAGTTCCAACCCCCCTGCCTAGCAGGGCCACCAAACATACACATTTAGATCAGGTTGCCCAGGACCCCGTCCAACCTGGCCTTGAACACCTCCAAGGACGGGGCATCCACAACCTCCCTGGGCAGCCCGTTCCAGGGCCTAACCACTCTCCTAGTAAAGAACTTCCCCCTAACATCCAACCTAAATCTTCCCTCCTTCAACTTGGATCCATTTCCCCTAGTCCTGCTATTGTCAGCCCTTTTGAAGAGTTTACTCCCCTCCTGGGTGTAGGTTCCCTTCAGGTATTGATAGGCTGCAATGAGGTCACCCCGCAGCCTTCTCTTCTCCAGGATGAACAAGCCCAACTCCCTCAGCCTGTCCTCATAGGGGAGGTGTTCCAGCCGTTCCCTGCTCCTGATCATCTTGGTCGCCCTCCTCTGGACCCTTTCCAAAATCTCTATGTCTTTCTTGTACTGAGGGCTCCACACCTGGACACAGTACTCCAGATGGGGCCTCACAAGAGCCAAGTAGAGAGGGACAATCACCTCCCTGTCCCTGCTGACCACCCCTCTCCTGATGGAGCCCAGGATCCCATTTGCCTTTTGAGCTGCCAGAGCGCACTGCTGGCTCATGTTCAGTCTCTCGTCCATCAGGACCCCCAGGTCCTTCTCTGCCGAGCTGCTCTCAAGGACCACTCCTCCCAGCCTGTACGGGTGCCTGGGGTTCTTCCGGCCCAAATGCAAAACCTTGCACTTTGCCGTGTTGAACCTCATTAGGTTCACCCGAGCCCAGCTTTCCAGCCTGTCGAGGTCCCTCTGAATGGCATCCCTTCCTTCCACCGTATTAACCGCACCACTCAGCTTGGTGTCGTCAGCAAACTTGCTGAGGGTGCACTCAATTCCCTCATCGATGTCATAAATAAAGATGTTAAACAGCACCGGTCCCAAGACAGACCCTTGGGGGACACCACTTGTTACCGGCCTCCACCTGGACATAGAGCCATTGACCACCACCCTCTGTCTGCGGCCTTTCAACAAATTGCTTATCCATCGGGTCGTCCACCCATCAAATCCACTTCCCACCAATTTGGAGATGAGGATGTGGTGGGGGACCATGTCAAAGGCCTTGCTCAGGTCCAGGTAAATGACATCGGTCGCCTTCCCTTCGTCCACCAATGCTGTCACTCCATCATAGAAGGCCACAAGATTAGTTAGGCATGACCTTCCTTTGGTGAAGCCATGCTGGCTGTCTCGGATCACATGCTCATTCTTTATGTGATCGAGCATGTTGTCCAGGAGGATCTGTTCCATGATCTTCCCAGGCACGGAGGTGAGACTCACCGGCCTGTAGTTCCCCGGGTCCTCCCTGCTCCCCTTCTTGTATATGGGAGTGACATGACCCTTCCTCCAGTCATCCGGGACCTCACCTGACAGCCACGACTTCTCAAATATGATGGAGAGCGGCTCGGCAACCACCTCAGCCAGCTCCTTCAGGACCCTGGGATGCACGCCATCCGGCCCCATAGACTTGTATTCATTCAGTCTAAGGAGGCACTCTCGGACTTGCTCTGCCCTTACAGTGGGGAGAGATTTACCTCCTTGGTCCCCACATAGAGGTTTGGGGATGCGGGGCTCAGGGACGTGAAAAAGACTAGAATCCTGGCCACCAGTGAAGACCGAGGTGAAGAACTCATTCAGCACCTCAGCTTTCTCTTCATCTGTTGAAGCCAGTTCTCCTTTTAAATTTACCAAAGTAGGTACGCCCGTTTTGGCCTGTCTCTTCTGACCAGTGTACCTGTAGAAGGTTTTCTTATTGTTTTTCACGTCCCTTGCCAAGTTCAGTTCTGCCTGTGCCTTGGCTTCCCTGATCCCACGTCTGCAAGTCCGGACGGCATCCCTGTACTCTTCCCAGGTGACACAGCCTTGTTTCCAGAGCTTGTACACACCTTTCTTCACCTTCAGTTCTCTCAGCAGATCCTTGCTGAGCCATGCCGGTTTCCTACCTCACCTGCCCACTTTCTTATTCAGAGGAATGGAGACCTCTTGTGCTTCCAGGAGGGCATCCTTGAAGAGCAGCCAGCTCTCCTCAACATTCTTGTCTTTGAGGGCAGCGTGCCAGGGGATCTTGGCCAGCAATCCATTGAGTAGCTTGAAGTCTGCTCTTCTAAAGTTCAGTGTCCTGATCCTGCTCTTTGCCAGGCCCACATCGCTTGAGATCACAAACTCAACCAGGGCGTGGTCGCTGGAGCCCAGGTAGCCTCCAACCTTGACGCCTTTGATGATCTCCTCAGCGTTGGTGAGCAGCAGGTCCAGCAACACTTCACCTCTGGTCGGTCTGTCCAATACCTGAACCAGAAAGCTATCGTCAATGGATTCCAAGAGCCTTCTGGAGCTCTTGCAGCTCGCTGTGTGGTTTTCCCAGCAGATGTCTGGATGGTTGAAGTCCCCCACCAGGACAAGAGCCCATGAGCCAGACATCTCACGCATCTGGAGCGTGCCACCTTTATAAGAGATCTAGGATCCCCTAGAACAGCAGCGTCCCCAGCATCCTCCTGCCCTACTCCTTCCCTATGCACTCTGCTGTCATTGCCCATGGAGTTCGGTGCAAGCCCTCGAATGACCCGTTCAACCCCAGTAGCCGTTATTTTGTCCCCTTCCCCCTTCATTCCTAGTTTAAAGATCTGTCAACGAGTCCCGCTAATTCTTCAGCTAAGATCCTCTTACCCCTCAGGGACAGGCTGCATGCATCAGCAGCCATCATGCTAGGTGCAGTGTAAATTGCCCCATGGTCAAAAAAGCCAAAATTCTTGCGTCTGCACCAGCTCTTAAGCCATCTATTTAAGAGTTGGGTATTTTGGATCCTCGAGTCTCGTGTAGGAGTGGCTTACTGTTTCTCCTCGATAAATCAGCCCCAGTGTTTCTCACACCTTCTTCACTGGGCAGTGACTTCCTGAGGCTATTTCTAGGCTCCACCTCTCCTAGACCCCATTTAAGTTCTGACTACTACTACTAGTTACTAGTAGTAGTACTACTACTGATCTTATATGGTCTTTGGCAAGCATTGTTATTATTATTGTCTTTTGAATTTTTTTCATGTAGCTACTTGATGATTTCGCCACAGATTTTACAGAGAGAAATTCCTTTGTCTGTTGTCTCCCACAGCACCTTTCAGCAGTTGAGGTAATAAACTACTGGGGTAGGACTTTCAGAGTATAAAAGTTGGGGGTTGGACTCGATGATCTCTGGAGGTGCCTTCCAACCCCTACAATTCTGTGATTCTGTGAAAAGTAAATTTTCTCTTCTGACAATGTACAAATATGAAAGTTCCACAGTAGACCCACAGACAATCTCTCCACTGTCTGTCTTGTAGTATCTGCAAGCATTATACCCTCCTTCCCCTCCCCCCCACATGCTCTTCATGAGCATACTTCTGTAGGCAGGTGTGCACATGCCAGCACCAAAGGGTTCTGAGATGTCTGTCTGATTCCATCTAAACAATTTAGTTAATTTGTATGCACAGCTTATCCCCGGTGTAGCATGTGGAAAACTTGTTTTTGAAACCTATATTTTTGAGACCTAGAAAATTCTAGAGTAAGAACTGTTTTACTTCTAATTGCAGTTTTAAAACTGGTCACTGCATTGTTTGATTTCCTGGGGCTTTTCATCAAAGCTGTAAGGATATTCATGATGACGGATTGTACCTCCTGTTCCACAGATCCATCTGTGCTACGGTAAAGTGATGTTCTACACCTCTAACTTCAAATGACATTTTTCAGTAATCTCATCCTTACCCTATACCATCTTGTTCTTACAAAGACGTGCTGGTATTGCTTGGTGTTCTCAGAAAAAAGTCATTCCTGAGTGTGCTCTGCATAATCAACAAGAACACAGATAAGTTAGATGGGTCTTTATATTATCACACTGGAAAAGCATAATCAGAAACAAATGGAAAATCTTACCCATGTCCTGAGCTCACAGAAAAAAACTCCAAGAAAAAAAACTCCAAGAGTAGCAATCTCCACAGAGAGATCCTCTCTCAGTGGTAGTCAGACCTTAAATGGGGTCTAGGAGAGGTGGTGCCAGGCTTCACCCCTCCCTGTCACACAGGTGAATTGCCTTCACCTGTGCTCCTGTGGCTGACTCATTGCTTGCTTCAGGTGATCAGTCAGAGGCTCAGGCCATGATTCAGTAGTTTCCATATACTTCACAGCGTGAGCCAATGATTAAGTTAACTAAAGGGTGAGTCTTCATTGATACAGAAATCAAACAAATCATGATGCTTATACAGTTTTCCCATTGTGATGTCTCTTGACACAATTTTAAGACAAGTGATGATCAGTAAAAGTTCATGTTCTTTCTTGGGCCAATGCTTAATGGTGTTACTGGAGGCATGTAGTCCTGAGGTGCAGGTCCATCCTATACTCCATCAGTGCCATGTAGACCATCACCAGGTGTCACACATGATCTGATAGCAACACTGGAATGCTTTGATGGCATTTTATTCCTTCCAGTGATCCTAGAGGATCAAAGATTCATGGGGACTAATATAGAAGGTAGCAGGAGGGAAAGGTTTGCCCTCCAGGACAAGACACATATTTCTATCATATTTCTATCCTGGGTCAACACTTCAGCTTGTACTAGGGAATGCCTAGGCTGCCTGTACCATACCTTCTGGCCAGATAGCTGCAACCACATAACTGTATCTGGCACCAAAGGAAGTGTCCTGATCTGCCATAGGGACATGAGGGAGTTCCTTTAGCAATGAAGATTGGAGTATTGACCACAATATCCATAGGCCATGTATCTATTACCAGAGGGACTACCAAGCCCTCCGACCTCCAATAATCTCCCCAAGGTGCAAGTAGGCCACACCACTTCAGTCCTACCTGCACCTTCCAAGGCTGTTTCATTCTATAGGTACCCAGACCTAAATTCTTGGAGGCAGGGAGTAGAAGATTATTTTCATTACCAATCTGAAGTCTTACCTGAATATCAGTGTCTGTAATTTGGATCCCAAGCAAGGAGGCCCACGTTGTCAGTAACATTTTCAGGGCACTGGGTCTGCTGTCTCTAGGTCTTTCATTCAGGTTCCCACAGGGTTTCATGGAGTATTTTTGTCCATCCCTGCAGGGACTGAGCATCTGTGTTCAGGGCAGCCTTAAGAATACCATTATAATGTTCAATGAGGCCTGACCTCATTGGATTATATGGCAGGTGGAATCACCATTCAATGTTGTTCTCTTCTGCCCAGTGTTGTATCATTGCACCAGTAAAATGAGTCCCTTTGTCACTTTCAATGACTTGAGGTAGCCTGTAGGCAGACATCAGTTTAGTAAGTGCCTTGATAGTACATGCCTGGTTTAAAGCATTTAACAGTGACTGTGCCACTGTAGAGCCAGCTAACTGCCATTCTTTTGTAATTACAGTATCTTAGCTTAACCCCTGAAAATAGTCTGTCATATGATACAGGAAGATAGTTATAGGGGACTTCATTTTTTCAGTGATGGTTGCTAGCTTATAATAGGGAGATTCCAAAAATCCTGGGATCTGTCCCAGAATCATTTTGTGTAGGGGGAACAAAATGTTCGCCCCCCCTACCCATTTGTAGAGATTCCAGAGAAAAGGCACTATATACATTTTAGTGTATTCAGCCTTCTGGCCTGCCAAATGTATAATCAACAAGTATACAGAGAAGTTAGGCTAGTCTTTAGAGAGAGTATAACAGGAAAGATTATTACACCAGTAAGGGATAATCAGAAACAAATGGAAAAGCTTACCTATATCCTCAGCTTGCAGAAAAAAAGAACTCCAAGAAGAGCAATCTCCAGAGAGAGATCCTTGCTTCCTGGTAGTCAGCCCTTAAATGGGGTCTAGGAGAGGTGGAGCCAGGCTTCACCCCTTCCTGTCACACAGGTGAATTGCCTTCACCTGTGCTCCTGTGGCTGACTCATTGCTTGCCTTAGGTGATCAATCAGAGGCTCAGGCCATGATTCAGAATTCCCATACAATGCTCCAAGGCTTGTTTACAGCCTGCTTGTGCTCAAAGGAGAACTTGGGAATATTGTTCCAAGGCTGTAGACATAGTTTCTTTTATTGTATGGAAAAGTTCATCTTCTACATGTGTTCTGCAGGCTAATAAAAGAATCCTCAAGCTTTGCTTTAGCTTCTTTCTGGGAGTGTAATGAAATTCTGTCTTCTTTCAAGTCCTGTCATACTTTAGGATCTGGCTTCTAACTTTTGGTTCTTTCCATTATGTACAACAGTAATGATTTGAAATCGCTTTTCCATCTTGCATAATTCTTTTTAAACCATAAAAATAAATTATCTCCCTATGATTTAAAGCTATTGCAGGTTGGTCTCCTGATCTTAAAATATGTTTTTCTTACATTAAAAAAAAATATTTTGTTTTTCTGTATCTTCATTCACTTTATGCATGTATAGAACTCTCCATTGGGATTCAAACTGAATGATGGCTACTAAATGATGTCAGCAAAGGACAGAATGGTCATTTAATATGAATCTGTGAAAACAGTCATTGATTTGATCAAATCAAGTAAAATTTCCTGACACTAATGATGTTTTCAATGCTTTGATGTTTTTGGATTTATGTGAATTCTTGGTTGCTTTTCCTACTACTATTAAAGTCCTAATTTTCTGTGGTAGGTGCAGCAATGGCTTCTTCTTTGCAGGCTTGACAATTTCATCCTCAGTGATTCAGGCTAGATTGTTCTAGCTGCATCAACGCTCATTTTCAAGGGGAAATAAAGGGAATCCACTCCTGACTTCAGATTTGTTTTCTTTTCAATTTCTTTGAATGACATGAATGTATTTGTAGGTATCTAATCAGCTTTCATCACAAAGGAGTCACTGGCTAGTTTGATTTTGATAATAGAAGTTTGCAAATGAAGTTTTCTCAATGTGAGGGACAAGGAACAAACTCTTCTTAATTTCATTAAGTCTATGCCATTCTATATGATGATATCAGGCACTGCTAGAAGGCAGATGAGCATAAACATGCTTTGCCCTAAACTCCAACACTAACTTTTAGGCTGTCTTTTTATAATCTGGTTTTAGTGTTTTCTTTTAGATTTTTTTATTCCAGTTTTATTAGTTGTGTACTTATTCTGTGCTTCCTTACTGAGGTACAGCTTCTAGTATTTCCTCTATGCACTACATAGCAAATATCAGGTTGTTTCTACAGTACTGTAGCTTGGTGACATTTATTTAACATGTCAGCTCTTTTTCTTTTTTTTTTTTTTTTCCTTTCCAACAAGTTGCACCAAGAATGGAATGTATCCTTTGAGTTTTCAGCTTTCTGAGACAGGACAGCATGACCCTACACCGCATGTATTACTGCTTTCATATAGCACGCAAATCCACTCCCCCTTATTCCCAGAGGGCGTCCCATTATAGCTTCTCATTTTAATGAGATAAACAGATTTGTCTTTCCCCCCTCCTTTTTGGATTCTGTCTAGCTCAAGTGCTTTGTATGAAGGAAGGCTCACACTGCAGTCTGGATTAGGATGAGCTGATTACCGGTGTACATCTGTCATCCATGTACCCACTGCTGTGGGACATGATGCCTCTGTACACTTCTCCCAAAGCCTACAGATGAAGGAAGACAAGTCTTGCCTACTCCTATCTATTCACAGGCTCAATATGAATGCAGCTTATCAAAGAGCAGAAGAGTTATTCCCAGACAAGGGCTGGGGCTGTCCCAACATTTCTGTGAGCCCTGAGTGCCATCTTCCTCCAGCATTCAGTCTCATGTCTGCCATTATTTACAGACTTGTATACTACACTGACACTGTTTCAAATGGATTTTGGATTATTTTTAACAGCAAAATGATGTCACATATAGAAAAAAATTACATTTTCCCTGAGGAAAAAAAAAAAAAAAGACATATTTAGCATGGCATCTTTGTCTGTCTCCATCTTCATTTAGAAAGAAGGCAGCAAGCCTCCCTCCCCCTCAGACATTTGGATGAAACCAGCTCTTAGAAGCAACCTGTTCTTGCTTCTTGAAACCTGCCTCAGAAGGTAGTAGCTGGCAGTAAGATGTATTTTCACTGTTACCATGAGCAGCTTTGTTGCTGGAGATGGGGGTCACCTAGTGCATATGCATTGCAAGCAGATATTTATTAAGAGTACAGTAGTGTTTTAAATACCTCGCCTCCTTCTCAGGTCTTCAGCACTGGTTGTCATGGAAACAGAGCTTGGAACCAGAAACTGACAGCTGAAATTGCCTCATCTGCTAGTGGCTCCGTCCATGGCTAGTCCCGCTCCCATGGAAACACGTCAGAGCAGCACATGCAGGGTAATGGCTTTCAAAAGCTGCCTTAAAAATAACCCTGATCTTACTGCTATTTTGTTTGTGATGCTCTCTCCAGTAGACCTGTTTAAGCGGAGCTCTTGAAAACTGCAGTACTTACAAGTTTTAAATAACTCATAGGAAAAAGGATGTAAACATAAAGCTTCCTGTCCTCTTTGTTTTTCTTTACTGGAATAATATATTTTCAGAAGACAAAATGGTTAACAGCCCTTGATCTGCGCAGTTACATTAGCAACTGACTGTCAGAATCGGATAATTAGGTGTCCTTTTATAAAGCTTTTTTTTACGCTGAATGTTTTAGAAACTGAAGAATGATTGGCATGGTTTCGATGGTTAACTAAGCCTTATTAATTTTCATTTAGTACTCTGCCTTGTCATTTGAACCAGAATCCCTCACACAAAAAAAAAAAAAAAAAAAAAAAAAAAAAAAAAAAAAAAAAAAACCTAAGATTCACGGAACATTTAAAAAAAATAACCTGCCAAACAAGCAATATTTTTCTATGCATTTTTTCCATTTTCCTCAAAAACTGTAAAAATCCAAAGGGTAAAAAAACCCTTTGCAAATTTCCTTACTTTTCAGTTGATCCTAGTTCTTCTGCTTTGCCACAGACTTGATATATTTAGAAGCCAGGAGGATGACAGTAGCTTTCTGAGAAAAGATGCTAAGTTTTAAAAAGGTTGAATGGGTTGCAGCACGTTTGGTTCAAGCACCTGTTACCCTGCTGACCTTCCTTCCCAGGTGTAATGTTCTGTTTCTGAGAAGTGAGGGGTCATTATTTATCCCCCTCAGTGTCCCAGCAAACATACTGTTTATTGTGCAGAAGGGCTAGCAGAAAGTGAAATTATACCTGACTGGAGCAAATTTGTCAGTGTTACTTCGTTGATATCAATATCTCAGAAGACAGAGTGCTCCAGAATCCAGATGCTTCTTCTGAGTTAGAAGAAGCATTAATTAATGGTGAGTTACCATTAATCCCAAGGAAATATTTGTGTCTCAGTAGCTCTTGCTGAGAAAAGAATATCAATGGATATTCTCTGTTGAATTAAAAATACATACACCTAATTCAGATAGTGAAACAAATAACCTAAACCAGAGATTTAGGGTATTGTATAAGTTCCAAAAAAGACATCATATCCCGAAGCTTGTATGTAAACTAATAGAAACAGAAGCCCCTTTGAAAGTCTGGCCATTTTATACTAACGCTGTCTCTGAAAAGTCACTATCTAAAACTTCTTATAGGAAGACAGTTTACCCACAGTTCATGCTTAGACTTAATCCCTCTCTCTTTGTCTGGAATGTCTCAGATGAATTGCTGAATTTTTTGAAGCAAAGAATAAAGTAAAGAAAGCTCTTTGTCTACATATTCTTCTAGGGCTTCCTGACCCACTGCAGAATAGTACAGTATAATGTTGCTTTAGTTTTAGAGAGTTAGATTGACCTCTAACTTGTAGGCAATCAGACAGGTGTTATGTGCATTATGTTCTATGTATTCCGTTACTGATTATCTTTTATCTTCTCTTCTTAGCTGAAACAGATGTGTATATTAATATAAAATTCTGAGAATGTAACACTGTACTGTGAACAAACAGCAATTACATAAAAAGAGAAAAACTCAGGCACATGATTTCTTTTTTCTTTCTTTTTTTCCTCCACTCTTTCTTTCTCTTCTTTTTCACTGGTAAACTGTTATTTCTTAGCAGCTCTTCCCAAACACTGATCCCTATGGAACAGATGCAAATATGTGCATCCTCTGCTCCCTTTTCTTTCATCCTCTGATCACTCTTCTTCTCTAAAGTATCTGTATACAAATTCACACAGCATGGGGAATAAATAATATAAAAAACAGGAAGAATTAGGGATCTGCGTGTGGTCACAGAGCCATGATCTCATTGTGATCATGGAGACATGGTGTGATAGCTTGCATGACTGGAATGCTGTCATGGATGGCTATGTCCTTTTTAGGAAAGACAGACCAGCATGGTGAGGTGGTGCAGTTGCTCTATATGTGAGAGAGCTAGAGGTATGTATTAAACTCTACCTAGGGGAAATGACGAAGAAGTGGGGAGCTTATAGATGAGAATTAAGAGGCAGGCTAATATGGCTGGCTAATATATCTGATTCAGTTTCTGTCTGTCTCGAAGACAAACTTAGAATAAAAGGAGTATAAATGTAATAATGGAAGTAGAGGAATTTGACAGACATACTGATATAAGGCAGCTCAGTTAATGAACTGTGTACCATAACACTTTTATGAAAGATAACAGGCTGCATCCCTCTAATTTAAATGTACCTCATGCTGATTCCCTCAGTGAATATATCTGTGTACATACCAATGATTTCTGAACAGATCAGTCTGTCTGCTTAATATAGACCTAGATTTTCAATATACTTCCAGCAATGTAGAAGTATCCAAACCCTGTCATAGTTAAAACCAAACCAAAATACTTTCAGATGTAGAGCAAAAAAAAAAAAAAAAGCAATATTCTCCCATAAGGAAATTGTTAAGATATTCAGTTTTGTTTTCATTAATATAGAAATATACATACATTAGATTTATATGTTTCCTTTTCATATGGAAACAATGCAAGGTGGGACACTGCTGATCCTGTTGGCTTTCATCTCTATTTTTCATTTTATTGAAATGAAGCTGCAGATTTATCGAGATAATTGTTGAACAGTATTTGACATTATAGTGCCTGGCAGAATCTGGTTTAACATGTCAATGCAATTGTTGCTGGGAGAGTTAGTTGAATACTTTTGTTTGTTTTTGAAAGAAAAATATTCTCATTTAGTTTTAAAATTTCAATGTGAATGCAGCAATAAGTAACCAAACCATCTGCATGTATCAGAAGCTCATTCGAAAATCTTCCTGTAAAAATTATATTCCTTATTCAAACTTTGATATTGCTGATTTCATTGGCTACACATGTTTGCAGTTGAGGATTGTTCTTCCAAAACCAAAACATCACCAAAGGAATATCTTGTCTTTTGCTATATAATTACATTTAAATTAATACAGAGAAATTGGACGTTGCATGAGGGATAATCAGGGTAGGATGCTATTAGGGAAGTTTCTCAGTGCTATTTATCCTGCTTCAAGCCATCTGGAGGCATCTGAATTTGCCACTGGAATAATTAAGAAATATCAAGAATGAAATTATTTTAAATGAATTTTAATGACAAAACAGATTAGGGGACCTTTCCCAGAGCACATAACAGCTATTGCATGTTACTAACGTGTCACAAGTGAGATCACTTTTGGAGGATAAATGGTGTATTTTGAAAATGTACCTCACTGTATTATCTTTTTTTTTTTTTTTAATTATTTCTGACTCTATAAACAGTTGTCTGTCACTAGTGTGTTTGAAATGTGTGCAGTATTTGTTATACCAGTAGCTCTTTGATAATTTTAAAATAAACATTTTCTTCTAGTGGTGGAGTAGGAGTAGTCTCAGTGTTTCCTTTACTTAATTTTGGCATAGAGTAAATCTGAGGCATAAAGCCATATATCTTTTAAACGCCAGAATTTAATTGTTTATATCATTCATTCCTTTACAAGCAGCCAAATACACCTCTCTTATGGGTTCTTTTAAACCACTCCTGGTGAAAGCTAGTTGAAGAATACATTTTGAAAAGATGGGGTATTCTTACAGCAGTCTGTATGAGTAACTGCATGCGTTAAGCATAAATGTTGATATTTTCTCCAGAAAGACATCGACATGCATAAAAATAGTTGAGTGATCAAAATTCATTGCTTGAGAACAAACTTTCAGTTTTAAAACTTAACTGGTGCATATTTGGGTAAAATAATAATTATAATAATGATTATAAATTATGTATGTTTCTTTGTCCTTATGCTTATTCTTTGTATGAAAAATTGCTATTGCAGAAGTAGAATACAGTTAGTTTTGCTATGTGTTTTATAATTTCATAGCTAAATTAACAATTATTTTATCTTTCTTGAACACAAGATCAAAGATAGCAACTCTTACTGCAGACCATGGTGTCATCCATCTGAGTATTACAACTTTAACAATGATTTACTGATAACAAAACAATAGCCCAGAGGATGACTCTGTTGGTTTACATGCTCCTCCAGTATTAGAAATTATTAAAGGCCTGTGCTCATGATGAGAAGTTTGCAGTATCTGTGTGAACAAAAGAGCTGACATAGACAGAGCCTCACCAAGCAATGATTAAAGTAATTGGCTTTGCATTAGCTTAAGTAATGTCACTGGAAATGGAAAAAAAAAGCTCCTAATAAAATGCAGAGGTAAGGACCTGCTTAATACAGACTGTCTGACAAATTTGTGTTTATGTTTACTCTTTCGTTTATTTACAAGTTGGGAAAAGCAAATTAAGGAAGTGTTAGGTTTATGGCTGTCTTGTGTATTTCTATATGAAAAACTGATAGCACTATGACATTATTGTTAAGCAAGAGAGAGCTGAAGAGAAACAATCTATTTAAGCAAGAGCATCAAAATCTTATGTTTTAAGGGGAGTTACTAAATTTTTTTTCCCTCTAATAATTGTATCTATGCCCTGAAAGTTTACTGAAAATGCATGTGAACTGAGTTCATTGAGTTGTACAGAATTTAGATTATTTAAACAACTGATCTGAAAATAGAATGATGCACATCAGCAGTTTACCAAACACCTGAAAAATTATCTTATGAAATTGCTCATGACATTAATCACTTTTCACTTCTGCTGTTGCTTGAGAACCATGTCTAAGATCCAAATTTAAGAGCAACCTACAGGTCTGCTAGACTCAAATAATGAAACTCTTATTAAAATAACATTGGGCCATTTCTTACACATTAGTAAAGTATTTAGGAATGTGTGACTGCTGCAGTTTGCAGCTATTCATTTACTGTAAAATTCAGTTTCTGTCACTGATAATTTGCATTCAAAAAACTATATTTGCTATTAGTAAATTTATGTTGGTTTTATGCATGTTTAAAGTTTTCAACAAGCAATTTTTTAAAAATGTTTCTTCATTTCTTGCTTCTCATATCTCCCAAACATTACATCTTTAATGTTGCTAGACAAACACAGCATATTTCTATCAAAAGCACAGAGCTAAAATATAAAAATTGCCTTCCAGGAAAGGCTTCACATCCTTGAATGAAGAAATTGAAACCTTTTTTTTTTTTTTTTTCCCCAGTAGAAACTGAAATCATTTTTTAGTTTCCTATATTAGACAACTAAGGCACAATAATTTTAATAATTTGCAATACAATTTTGTAATCTGTTACACTTAACATTTTGAAGTTTGTTAAACTTTGGTGTATTCA
The DNA here is from genome assembly GCF_019238085.1 of Lagopus leucura. NCBI lineage: Eukaryota > Metazoa > Chordata > Aves > Galliformes > Phasianidae > Lagopus > Lagopus leucura. Next base: position 46,791,222 of record NW_024962264.1, read on the forward strand.
TATGAAACGGCTAAAATAAATAAATAAAACACCACTGAACCACTATCATTTTTTTCAAATGTCATTGCAATATCTCTAGTTTTATGAAGGACAGTTAATCTACCACAGCTATGTAGTAAATTAAACTTCCAAAGTTAAAATATCTTTAACAACCATCTCCTCAACTTGGAGTACAATATTAAGAAAAACAGAAAATTTCTTACTTGAGATGAATGTTACAGTAGCAAGCCCTTAAATGGAATATAGTGCCCTGTATCTAAATTATACTGGTTGTTGACCATGAGAGTGATACAGGAAATGCAAAAAATGTTCTGCAAGAAGAATTTAAAGATGTTAGCAAAATGAAAATTAAAACGTACTGTTGAATTTACCAAGTTGGTAAAGGTTCCAGGAGTCAGCCCATTCAGAATGGCTTAACATTTACCAGCTTCTGCTAAGAAACAGGTTTGTCTTAAGATACTGCACCCAGGTGCAGAGATATTAATTCTGATAAAGTGCTGCTCAGACAGACACACAGCCTCCAGAACTGGTATGGCCGGTAGCCACAGAACTTTCTGCCTACATATTCAGGTTCAGGTTTTATTACAACTGCAGCAGCCACTGATGTACGCAGTGGTTTCATTCTGATGTACAGATAAACAGACTACAACTACTCCCTCCTTCCCCCTCCTCAAAGGTCAGCTGACCTGTCTGCGTCCTCTCCCTTCCCTCAGTCTGCTGCTTTGGGGGGGTTGGAGAGTCTTGATGCTGTGCCCTTCCTAGTTAGCAATAAGAAAACATGGGTGTGATATCAGTTTATATCTAGCTATGAGGACAGTGCACACTATATGGGCTGCTATGGGGAACGTTAACCTAGTACACCAAGTTAGATTTATTTTGGGAAACACAACTGAATCTGGAATTTGCTCTAAAATGATCAGAAAGGCAAATATTATTGTGATACCATTCAATCTGAGAAAAAACTTTTAGAACAAAAAATGAGTATTAAGCTGTGTGTAGATTAATTTATACTGGAAATTACAAGAAAATACTTAAAATCAAAGTGGAAAGACTTTGAAATGTCCCTCAGATCAAAGCAGTTCTCAAAGCAGAACTGATTATTTTACCATTGGGATGACATGGCAAGGCTGCTTGTAATCAACAGTGGGCCTCTTCCCATTCTGTCTGTATACACTTGAAGTGACCGTTGTAAGTCCCACAGAAGTGAAAGGCCTTCAACAAAATTGCTAATAGTAAATTACATACAAATGTTACTTCTTAGTAAATGACAAAAAGAGAAAATATATCAACTGTCTTGAAAAACTAGAAGATCAATACATATGAAATAAGGATTTGAAGAGTTTTCTGTATATGTGAAAATACATTTTATGCTATTACCCTTTAGAGATCAAATGCAAAATACAAATCCAGTTCTACTTGGGAAATCAAAGAAAATTTTATTAGGAAATAGTACGGTACTATTTTCCTTAAAAGAACATGCATATTTTTTTTCGTTATCCTGAGAACATTCATGCTTTAACCTCCTTTTTTATCCCATTAAAAGAAAAAAGTAAAAACTTAATAGAGAAGGGAAAGGAAGGGACAGAATTTGAAGGATGATACCTTGGTCATTCCCAGCTCTCAGAACATCAGAGTGTCAATAGTTTCCCTTGAAGAAAGCAAACACAGGTATCTGTTATCCGGATATATTTTGGCCAATAAAGCAAATATTAAGTTATTTAATATAAAAGAAAAGATTGCCTCAGTGTATAATGAGGTAAAATATATTGGAGAGTGAGTAGCCATGATTCACCTGTTACAAACATGACCCTTATGGAGTAACAAGTCTAGATAGTCTAAGGTAAAATGAAAATGCGTTTCAGTGGAAATTAAAACATCTATCTATCTATCTATCTATCTATCTATTTATTTATTTCCCTTTTAGGGGAAAAGAAAGCATCTATCATTCAATTTTACTTGTGTTGGAAGCCTTGGCAGAATTCACTGTAAAAGATATGTACTGCCATGGAAAGTTACTTTATCCCTCACAAAAAAAAGTAAATAAAAGAACCCCAAAAAATCATGTTCCTTTTCATTTTTTGAATGTATGAATTCTCCACAAATATTTCTACAAACAGTTCAGAAGATAAATTATTTTTCCACCGTTACCTTTCCAGAATTCATTTTGACTATTCAAATACATCTTTGAAGAAATGAATCCAGTTTACAAAACACTCAAATGGAGAGTATCTCTTCTGACCCCATATGTACAGACATCCCAGAAGTGAAATGAACAATCTATTCAGTGTTTTGATCAGGAAGTTTTTCTTCTTCTGGATGAATAACATACTTAAATTACATTTCTGCTTAAATTCTTGTCTAGAAGAAATGTTCTCATATCTCTGACAGAGGACATGTTAGGTTGCTGATCGGATATTTTGGAGACGGATCAGATTAACTGCATGTGTAGGTGTGATGTATGTATATGTGTGTGTAAGCCTTTACCTCTGCCTCAAATTTTCAGCAAGAACTGTCTTAATAAAAAATTGTTTTTCAACAACAGGACAGCCTGCAAGTAAAATTCTGCGAAGAGAATCAAATGTAAAAAGAATATTTTCTCATCTGTCAGAACACTTTTTTTCCCTGTGCTTAAGTGGAGATTATTATCATTAATTTCTATTCATTTATTTATTTATTTTTATCAGGGCTCATTCTTATACTGTCTTTTCAAAATATAAGACAAAATATTTTTAGAGGATGTTCTAAAACAGATGCTAATAGAAGTATGACTAATTCAGAGTGACCTTGATCTGCAAAATAAATTTTCTGGGAAAGGAAAAAACCTAGAAAACTGTCATTTCCAATCATAAATTCTAAGGGTAAAAAGCATTGGAGGGGGGACAATTTTATCCTACCCAAAATAAATGGATCTAAAAACATACTAAAAATGTTTTGAAAAGGCAGGAAAATCTATGAAACCCGTAAGGATTTTATTCACACGTCAGTTGCTGAGTGCCTGGGAAGCACTGGGGAAGAGACTGCAGAAATTATCTAACTGAGCTCAAATTGAAATGCATTCTGTAACTTACTATTATATAACAATAGTTTGTTCCTAGCACAGACTTTGAGAATAACCATACTTTAGGATATTTTCCCAGAGATTCAGAGTTGCCTAGGAAACCAGCTGCCATGTGTGGTTCTTCTCTTTCCTGAGCAAATGTGCAGTCACATGGATTGCCCATGTGTCAGGTTTAGGTGCTTTTTAAAAGCAGAATGTATCTGCTCAGCAGAGTTGGATCCTGCAGGCCTCCACAGGCAGCTTTGCCTCTGCCAGACTTATTTTCTTTCGTTTTGTACTTGGTGCTTGTATAGTTATTCAGAATTAAGTCCTACGTAACAAGTTTGAATTAATGAATTTTCATTTATGTATTTATTTATTTTTATGATTGCTTCCACATATTTAACTCAGTTGATTTGTTATCTGATATCTACGTTTTTACCACACAAAATCTTTGCCAGCATAGGCATATTATTTCAGTAGCTAACTGACTGGAAATCCATAAATTCAAAAGAATTTTCTTGAAATTTAAATACAAAACTTATTTTTCGACTCAGCTCTCTCACTGGCCTATTGACTCTTTTGTGGCCAAGCACTGAATTTCAGTCTGTGTCTGAAGTAGTTAGAAAAAATGTTACCTTTTACTCAGAAAAAGCTATATTAAAGTTTCTACACACTTTTTTCGTAATTGACTTGCAGGCAGATCAAGAAACAGCTGTGAAAGTTTTGGTTTTTTGACTGTTACTTTTGCTTCTAGATGGTCTACCTGAATTGAGGGCATCAGGGACTTGCCAAATGATACTTGCTCACTGCCTCAGTAAGAGTTTTGTATGCGTACTTCATGCCAGTACTGCATCTACAAAATTCTTCATATTTTGTTTAACACTCGGAAACAGTTAATGTGGTCATCTCAGCAGTTAGTACAGTAAAAGTTGTTCTACACTGATTCAAACATCTGCACAGACGTTAGACTTCTTGTGAAATACATGTATCCTCAACTTGTACCTAGCAGCTGAGTGGGATACTGCAAGGCATCTAATGCCTTATTAATGTATATGTTTAGATATGCAAATTCTCCTCTACATATTTGTTCTTTCCATTGTCATTTTCTAATCATATACTTTCAGGAGATTGTACCTATAACAGCAGGAACTCTGCTTATGTCAAATCTTCCCATTTGAAAATATCTTCTGAAAAAAAAAAATCACAGAAAAAAAAAAAAAAAGAGACACAAAAATGGATAAGTTATACAGTTTCTATTTCTTTCTGTCAAGAAATAGCATCAACTAAGTCATAGAATCCTCATCCAAAGCAAGAACAATCACATATCTCCTGCATTTTTTGAAGATGATTCAGTTTGATATGTCATGAGTAACAGAAGTAACTGGTGTTTAAAAAAACAATTAACATGGAGAAAAATCCAATTGCTGAGGTAAAAATATCATTATGACATATAAAAATAAAAATGAAAATGTTCAACCTCCTATGTTACTGCTTCAGTCCCTCATATTGCAGTGGTAAAACAGTACTTGTGTACTCAGTGCTGCTACTACTAGCTGCTGCTGTGGCTATTACTCTAGCCCTTATCTGAATATTCTTGCAGTCCTCACCAATGAGGAATTCAATTACACTGTAGAGATTTAGTACCAGCTGTGATGGAACTTTTAAAAGTGATAATGAAACATTCAGTGAGCTTGGAGAAAGACTAATCATTAAAGACTATAAGTGGATAGAAGCCTCACTAAAAAGGCTTGAAACACCTGAGCAATTATCTTCTCAATGTAAACATATGTTGACTTTCTCTGCTAAAATAATGTATCCAAGGAAATCATATATTCATAAACTGATGCTATACTTAAGGCTTACAAATGAACAAAGTGGTTATAAACATTTATAAGCACTCTGTCTTCTCTTTTAAATCATGGGGTTTTAGGGATGAAGTTTCAGAAATTGATTGTAACCCCTCAAAATGGCTGTTCAATATGTAAAAAGAGTTGTAAATATTAAGCTACAGTAGCATTGATATTCCAGGACAAATGCAGTGCACTATAAATGTTATCACATTTTATTTGAGAGCACTAAAATGACTGAGAATGCTGAGTTTACGTTCTCAATTTGTGTTATGCCCCTGAAGTCTTAATCCTCATGTCAGCAAAGCACTTTTCTTGCTTATTCAGGTCAGGTTCACTGGGATTCCAATATGTGCGGAAATCCTTTGTTCACTTACCTGAATTTCACTTTAATCTCAATGTATGGATAATCAAGCTTGTTTTTTAAGAGGTTTGTAAAATGTTTGTGATCATTTGTAGGAAAGCTAGATCACTACCAATTTTTAGTTGTAAACATCAAGAACATCTTTGCAGTGGCTGTTATTTAGCTGCTTGATAAACATACACAGAGACAAAGAACACTTTTCAAGCCAGATGGTTAAATTCCTAACAGGAAAAATCTTTTAGTTTCATTGTTTCGTTTGGATGATATGCACTCGTTATCTGAATTTACACAGTATATCTGAGTTTGAATTCTCTAATCAGAGTTATCAATTGATGAAAAAAGAATATATAAATGTAGTTTTGTGGGTTTTTTTCTTTTGCTTGTGTATTTGTTTATTTAACAAGAATTTCCCTTTCTTATAAGCTCTTCAACATCTATTTTAGGATGGGATGACTCACAGTCCAGAGTTCCCATTTCTCACTCAGAGAATCTGGGTGACAGCTCAGAATAAACACAGAACTCCCAGATGGCTATGGGTAGGTGAGGTGAGTTCAGTGTGCCAAAATTCAATACATTCATAGAAGTGGATTCATGAAACTATATAACAAAGGATTCCAGATCTATCTAATGTTCTCAACAAATTTCTATTGCAGTCAGGTATACAAGCAATTTTTCAAAGCAAGTAGATATTTTCTTTTGACTTGAAAAAGAAAAATATGTTGTACTGTTCTGGTACTATAGCTTATCTGAACTATCTCCTGTGGCTCCTTTTTAGAAACGCATGCAAACATGCAGACATACAGTTCATATCTAGCACCAGCATTCTGTAGGTGACAATATGAAGAACATGTATGATGCTTTGTCCTTACAAGTCTCCATAGCATCCACAGGTTTTCAGCTCTGTAGATTTCCTGAGTCTAATGCATTATGCTTATTTAGTAGCATTTACAGGATATTCTGTTGAAATGTTTGCTCAGTCTAATCTGAACTCCTGTAAAACTCATTCATCCAAAATTCCGTGGCAAAAAGTTCCATAGATCTTCCAGCCATAATTTAAAGAAATATCTCTTGACTGTCCTAACTCTCTCATCCTCTTTATCTGATGGTGTTTAATTTGTATACTGGAAGAAGCAGTGAGCAGTCAGTCCATACAATCTCTAAATTGTATTTCCTCCTAACTCATCTATTAGCCTGTTAAACAGCCTTTTAAGGAAGTTATTCCATATTGTGCTTGTTGACCATCTCTGAAGCTTTGCCAACTACTCCATTTACTCCATTTTGTTTTTAAGCAGGTTAGAATAGCACACAGGAATTGAGGAGTACATAAGCTGTGAATTTGTAGAGTAGCATAATTGTGTTTTTTTCTTTTTCTTTATTCCTTGATGGTTTAAAATATATTATTTATTTTTCCAGAGCAATTAAACACGAAGATGATACTGTCATCTGTCACAAACACGAAGACTTACTCCAACAACTAGCAGTGCAGATCCTATCATTTTATGTGTGAAGTTGGATTTGTTTTCTTCCAGGTATATTACTTTATTCCTATTAATTTCATTTGTTATTATCCAATCATTTTATAAGGTCAAGCTGCAATTCTTTATGGTCAGCTTTCATGCTGCCTTGACATTTGCATTGCTTTGTTGTGTGCAAATATGGTCACCTCACTGCTCACTACATTTTCAGGTTACTTATACGTATGCGGAACGTTATAAATCCCAATCTCCATGGAATACTATTGGCAACTTTCCTTTACGTGAGATGTAATGATTTGCTCCTACATTTTAACCATCTATTTACCTATTAGGACCTACAGTTTCTGTTGCTTAATTTTCCCACAAGTATTTTGCATGTAACTTTATGAGATGCCTGTTGAAATTTTAAGCATATTGACAGTATTATTCTTATCCATAAATATTTTGATCCCTTAAAAAAAACACAAAAAACTTTGTATCATAGAACTTCCTAAGATTATATGATTCCTTCTGCAGAAACCACATTATTTCCAGGTTGTTTACATTCATGTAGGACTCAAATAACTCTATATAAACATACTCTTCATTAATTTACCTGCAGGTTTATGGTCTATGCTTCCCTAGATTCACCTGGAATATTTCTTTTTAAGGATTATCACTACATTCTCAAGTCTTCCAGTGCTAAGAGATATAGTACATCTCTAACAATACTATTTCATCCTTGTACTGTTGGACTTTGGGTGAATATCATGAAATCTTGGCCATTTAGACTATTGCTGTTTACCATGATCATCCCCAATTGATACTGTTACTTCAATTTCAGGTAGATTATCTGTTAAATGCCAGTTCCTAGTCCCCCCAAAATGTATAGTATAGAAAACTCCCCAGGTTATTCAATATTGAACACTAAGGCAAAAACTTTGTGTCCTCTGAAATGGTGTGGTCCTCTGTAAATTTTATGACTCCGTGGATCCAAGACTACTTATGGCTTTTTTTGCTGTTAGTTTTCATGGTTTATGTTAGATTATAGCTTACATTAGATTTTGTTTCAACCTAAGGAAAAAGCCACCCAAAAGTAGTCTACTCGTGGAATTTAGTTCTAATTTGAAAGTTGGCATCTGAGACTAATTCACTGTCATAATGCAAAGAGAAATCTTTTGACTAAGAAAACATGTCTTTTCATGTCACTAGAAGGAAATTAGTGCTCCAGAAAGTTGAAGAGGACCTACCCATTGAACTTAAAACTAGTTAAAGATGTATTTTTAATCATGTGATATACAGTTGCTTCACTTAGCAGTAAAGTTTGTGGGTTTTTTTGATTCATTTTCAGTAGGACTGACTACTCAGATTAGCTTAAGAACATTCTGATGTATTTGACAAGAGAGAGGAAAATAAAGATATGTACCCAGGAAGAAAAAAAAGAGAAAAGTAAAGAAATAAATTGAATTTGACTAACTATTAAAAGAAACAAAGCTTTTCTTTTAAACTCAGCATGAAATGTTTTTCAGTATCTCCCTTTACAATTGTGCATTATATTTGGTAAGATGTTACTTTCAATTCATATTCGGGACACATTTTAACAGACTGACTATCTAGTTGATTTTGTGTGTGCAAGATATAATCCTATGATGAATTATGAATCCTCTCTCTCCTTCAGGGTTTGTTTTCTGATTTTTTTTTTTCTTACTTTTAAATATTTATTATAAATGGACTTGGAGAAAAACATAGAAATGTCAGCTGTGATGATCTTTTTTTTTTCATGCTAGGGAGGCCCTAGAATGCAAGTCATCTTTTACATCCCTCTTGTGTCATTGCAATTGCCCTTTGGAGTGCCTTGGAGATGACTGAAGTATTTTCTCACCTTCCCAATCATTTTGAGTCAACATGGTTTGCTCTTTTACATCCTTGTCATTTCTTGTGGTTGCTAGGTAATGTAGGGGCAAAAGCTGGAACCCTTGGGAATAGGAGTGCTAGGACCAGTGCCAGAACTACCTCTGCTCTGTAATGGAATAATATGTGCTATCAGCTACTCTTGGGAAGCTGTCACCTAAAAGTATTTTCACTTAGAACTTTCCCAGTGTCCTTAAGTGAAAGTTCATGATTTTTCTTAAGAAACAGAAGTGATGAATCTTGATGTTCTGGCCTCAGAAAGAAATAGAAAAACAACATAAGATGAAATTGAATAAGAACATTGATCTATCTTCTGAATTAATTCCTGCCATTCTCTTACAGAACTGTTTGCATTTGATTGATCATAGTATCTGACAGGTTAAATTGGACAAGTTCACTGACATTTCTGAAGCTATGAATCTTTATAGTTGCTCTGAATTTGGCATAGAACTAGTGCAGGTTTTCATTTGAGCAACCAAAGCTTTGAATCTCAGTAATTGGAATGACTTCAAGTAGGATGTCTTGCAGGTTGTTTTCTTCAGGAGGAAAAATCAAATATTTCCTTGAAAAAAATCAGTTTGTTCATGAGCCTAGTTTCCTCAAGCTCAGGAGAAACCTACAGCCAGAAGAAACTTCCCAGTTTATGATTAAAACCTCTGCCTGATGAATGCTTAGAATTAAAGTTTTACTTGTAGAATAGAACTCAAGTTTTATACTCTGTTTAGTTGCTGTTTTTAAGTTATAGTGATGACTAAGGTTATGGTTTCTTGGTCCATGTACTTGTTTAAGAGCAGCTGTTATGATGGCACCCCAATGTCAGTGGATTCATACAGTGGCAAATTCAACATAATTTTATGAAGGAAGAACAAGCAACAAGCAGCCATAACGTGATCTGGATCTGGACTGTAAAATGGACTCTTGATATAATATATCCTTGTCATACAGGTTGATTTTTCAAACACACAAACTTTAAACAAATAAAATGTACTCGGAGCATGGTCTCTTTCTTTTCTTTTTCATAGGCCAACGGATAGTCACACATTACCATTCCTTAAAATTGTCCAAGAGGAAATTTAGGTAATGCTTTACTTCAGCAGTTTTCCTAGTCTGTAATCTCAGTAGCTAAGTATTGTTTTCTAACTCTATTTTACACAGTTGTGCATTACACTACATCTTACAGTTGCAAAGGAAAACTCCCAAATGCTATGAAGACAAAAGTAGTCATTTAAATTCAGCCTTTTATAAAGTATCTGAGGAATTGCTAGAAAGGAAATATACTGTGATGTTCCTTTCTGATGTGTAAGACGAGTCCAAATCTAAAAAAGATTAATTTTTGCAAAAAGTCAGGCTTTTGAAATGAGACTATAGGAATCAAAAGCTGAGGAAGAGATCAAATGCAAACTCAGCTTTCTGTGGGCACCAACAGACCTGGTAATAATACTGCATTCTACAAAGTAAATTTAACAACTACTGTTGAGTAGTTAGCTGAATAAACAAAGATCCTGAAGCATGCTTATAGGAATTGCTTATAGTTCTCTTACCAATTATTTCAATCTGTACAGCTCTATCAATGAATTGATTGATTATTCACAAACTGAAGCTATTATAATCACAAATAATTATTAGAACGCTTGCTTTGATTTTATTTATTTATTTACAGAATATTAAATTTCCCTAATGGAGAAGCTAAAGATCACACTTACAGAAAAAAATACCAGCCCTCATTTAGATCCAACTGAAATTTGACAGAACAGGAGTGTCTTATTTTCTATAATGATAAAAACTACTTTGATACATTTTGGAACTGGTTTTAAGCAGATCTTTGTTTGCAATTATCAGACCTCACTTGGTAATTGTCATAACTGCTAAAAAACATCATCTTTTAAAAAGACATTTATTTAACAACACTTTCTTCCATTATATGCATTGGTATACAACCCTTAAAAGATTTTTGTTACCTTATGTCTACACTATGTTTAAGCTCCTTTCTCTGCACAGAGAAGGTCAGCACCCAACATTCTCTTTGAATGTGATAAAATGGTCATGGATATTTGTGTTTTCTATCTCCTGGATCCTTTGTCAGCTTTAATTGAAATCTGTTCTATGACTATGCTTGAAGTAGGTTGCTTTCGTATTTATTGCAGTAAAAACTCTGTAGGTGAGCAGCTAAAATAAGCCCTTGATCTCCAATGGCCATAGGGTAACATAAGTAAGGAAAGCTATCCAATATATGGACACATAAATAGAGACATCTAAATTTAGATGGCTCATTCACAAACTGAATTTCACTCCTATTAAACCTATAATTACGATAGCACTTTCCATCAAGATAAAATGGGATTTATTATGTTCAGAAGTGGCTGGATGTGTCATGCAAGATTTCCTCATGATAAACTTTTTATAATCTTCGTATTGTACAAAGAGATCCTTAAGAAAAGTTAGTACTTCTCTCTTATGATAAACTGATGATATTCTGGCTGTGATTTTTTTCATTAGAAATATTATTTGTGAGTAGTTGAGCTCCAGCAACTTGTAGTTTTGAGTGGAACTAATCTTCAATCAAATACAACCAAGTACCTAATGTATATGTTATTTTACCAAAATTCACTCTCTTATTTTTATTAATTGCATTTGTTTCTAAATACCATCCTGTCTGCTCTTACATTTGGAAGATATTTAAATTGTCTGTTTCAACTGCTGTAATGAATCTTTCAAATAAAGCATCTACTGAAAAAAAAAAACCTTCCCCTCATAGTGTTGTTAAAAGAAGCAGGTGTTTGCTTTGTAACCTTTTCTCTGTGATTAGCTCTAAACAATATCCAGTCTTTGTGTATGTGTTTATGAATAGTTTTTCTTTTTGATCAATGATATTTTATGTTTCTTTTTTAATTATCTTATTATTTATTTTTTTGGTATTGTCAAGCTTCTTCATTATTTCTGTGTCAAAGATAAAAAAAATGCAAAAAATCTTTGGAGAAGACTAGTGGAGATGGCATTGATCTATTTAATTCCCAAAACTGCATATTGGAGAAGTAGGTTCTACAGCTTATATGAACCATGCTGTGTAAGAACGAAGATCTGATCCACAAAGGTAATTATGTGTCTAACTCACTGATGCCAGTGGGATGCAGGTGTTTATAAGTGAATTATATGTAACAGTCCTTCATCTCTTGTATTTATATACATATACAAATATACATATATTTGTATATTATATATATATGTAGTCACTAAATGATTGGAAGGAAAACAACTTTCTCCCTTGAGCATGGAAAAAGTTGGAAAAGTATTTGCTTGAACACTTCTGAAAGCTTCCATTGCAGACTATTGTATGTTGCAGCATTAGTTGTAAAGCAGGCTAGCAGGAAACAACAGATGAACATGGCAACATGGGAATGGAAAAGCAGAATAGAGTACTGTAATAAACCTCCCCATATGCAGCATCTTGAGTTAAGGAAAGAGAAGCCTAAGGGAATTAACGTTTTTCTCAAATGCCATAAAATGTTTTTCCAGCATCTAATCAAACTCTACAGTTTGGTTCTATTTTCATGCATAGTACGGCTTAGCAAAGAACATTTCACATAGGTTAAGCAAAGATGACGTACTTTCTTGTGGCCATAATTAAGAAAAACAAAACAAATACAGAGCTGGGCATATAGCTAGACAGGCAGATGAGTAGGCACAGAACAGAGCTCAGCTCAGTGCCCATGAACTATAACCATCCAAAAATGTAATTTCCGATTCCAGGGAACACATCATTCCCCAATGCAATCCTTGTTGTAACTCTGCAACAAAATCCACACTAACTCACAAGACCTCATCTTTGAAATTGAGCCCACAAGGCACAGATTCGTCTTCCACATAGCATATATATATGTGTATATAAAAAACTGTGTGTATATATATATGTGTGTATATGTATGTGTGTATAAAAAACTGTGCAAAGAAAAACAATTTCCAATCCTTGGAGACATATTGTACTTATTTAAATATTTCTTACATGTTTCCAGAGTTGTCTCCCTGGAAACTGGAATTTCAGCTTGTCTACTTATCCATTTCATCCAAGCTCAGGTTGTTCTGGAATTCATTAGCAAGTTGAGGTGCCAGTAGCTCTGGCAGCTTCACATCATTAGCATGCTAACAAGCGTGAAGTAGAAAAACGTATACAATTTTCTGCTTGTTCTCTTATTTGTCCTGCTGGAGAAGTGAGTAGATAAAAGTCGCAATAATATTAGCTTTTGAATTCATTAACACTCACATATAAGGAAAGAGTTGCAGATAAACACTGACCTGGAAGTGCTGGGTTTATATGTCAGATGAGGAAAAATTGAAGTGGTGAGAAAACTTCCCAATTCTGACATTTATTATATTACATAACTGAATTATCAGTGCATTTCAAGAATGTTTGCATTTCTCTACATTATTGTACCTGTGTACACATCAACAGATTAACATGTTATAACTGAACTTTTTTTTTTTTTTAAATCTTAGATATGTTGTGTTCAGAGTAATAGAAGGGACAGTAAATGAAATTTCCAGATTGATAAAGTTTGTGGATAGATTATCAAACAACAAAACCAAACAAAACAACAAAAAAATCTACTATAAACTATTTTGTATTCTTGCTGATTCCTTATACCATGATTTCCCCAAGTGCTCTAAAATTTAGAGAATAACTATATCATAATAACAGAAGTGACAGAAATATACATTTTTGTGATGTTTAAATTCCTCTTGAAAATAAAGGGTTAAATGTGTACCGCATTCCATTTCTTATCCTAAAGCATCCATTATTTACTTATGGGTCACTAAATGAACTATAAACATTTCACCGTTTGGTGTAGCAATTAGAGAGTACTGAATTTAAAAGTCCTTCTGATATATTGTACTTAACATTGTTGATCCTCTGACTGTTTATGAACTTAGTTTATGATGCTTTGTTACCAGTTGTGAGACAGTATTTTAAACTTTTATGTGATTCATTCTCTTTTCATGGTAATAAAAGATAATTACCCTGGGCACTAGACCATAATATTTTCAAATAGTGTGCATGAATATTGCTATAAATACACACAGGAGTTAGCTAAGTTCCCATAAATATGCTTGAAAATATGTATGTCAATGCTTTAAATTGATGTCTCATTATAATCAATTTGCCTATCTCTTGCAATACCCATACTGTCACGGTACAAGAAGTTCTAACCCATAACAGATCTACAGTTTCTTTGTTTTCTCGACTCATTGCCATGTGGACACTAACCAGGAATAAAAAGAAAATAAGATGTATGAAAATAGTTCCAATGTTTAGTAAACAAATTATGCTAATTATTTTGTATGTACAGACACTAAAATCATAATTAAGTAGTATGCTTCCCTCTAGCCCTTCTTATACTTATTTGTTCACACATGAAAATAAGCAATGTATAAACTACTGCAAGTAGAGGAGTGCAACAGAGATGCTATTATCCCAGACACATATGCAGGTATATACATCCTGGGTAGCTCCAACAAAATAACTGGAAACCAGGATTTCATTTTCATAGAATCACTAAGGCTGGAAAGCTGGAAAAGACCTCCAAGATCATCTAGTCCAACCATCCATCTACCACCAGTATTTCCCAATAAACCATGTCCCTTAGTATAACATCTAAATGTTTCTTGAAACACCTCCAGGAAGGCTTTCCAGTTCTTGAAGCCATGTTGTTTTGACTCAAGATGTAAAAATCATACTTCTGATAAAGAGCATTAAAAACATCCTATCTGTAATGAGAGAAACAGGAGGAAATTAGGAAAAGTTTTATTTGACTGCATTCCGCAAGCATTGCTAGTAGTGAACAGCAATATTTCCTGTTGTTACCGCAACCTTAGTATTTTTACCCTAAATCAGTGCAGTTGAATATTAGATCTGAAAAGACTCCTCCTGGTCCAAAATATGAAGTTTTGATAATGTCTGGAAAATATGAATTATGTACCCAGAAACTTAACTCATAAATGTCTCATTTACTTACCTTTCGTGCTAGGGAGCCTTGGAGGAAGAACTAAATACATTTGGAATTTTTGAATGCTTAAATTTGGGTTAATTTGGAATGTGCTATGATTTTTTTGGAGCTGTTTGCTTAAAGGAGTGCTGGTATACAAGTACCAAGCCTTCCCACACATTTAGAGAAATGAGTTTGACATCACACACATTTTGGATAAGAAAGAACTTATTAGGAACAAGCACATTTCTTAATTAACCTTCTTAATTTTGAATTAGTCTACAAGTTTGAAAGGAGAGATAAAAATCCTGATACCCATTTTCAAAGGGTGTGAAGAAATAAATAGAGCACTGGCATTCGTCTTCAAAAAAGCTAGAAGTGAAACTGCTTGTACAGCTCTCTGCCAGATAAAGTGGACTTAAAGGAAGACTGTAAGTCTCGACACTGGCACGAAAATAACTTCTGAAAGCCTTTGTGTTAATGAGTGGTGATTAGAAAAATCTTAACGTAGAAAGCTTCCAGAAAAACTTAGAAACATCACTGAAAGACAACATTTAGATTAGGTTGCTAAAGATTAGATGCCACCAATATCAGGTGCCATGAAAAGAATTGAAAATAATTCTAAAAACTCAAAGACAATTTCGAGAGATACTGTAGAGCTGGCAAACCATGGTGACTTAGATGTGTATCACCTTTTACCTTCCATTTATTACTAAATATGACTTAGTAGACATCCCATTGTTCTGTACCCCATAAAGAGCAAATTAGAAAAGCCATATTTAAGGGTAAAGAACTATGCACACTAATTCAGTATCAGTTCCCAAATGTATGTATTGGAACTGAAGATTATCAGTCTCCAGAATCCAGGTTGAGTGACTTAGTTTAGATGATTCTAGAGGACTTGTATTCAAGGGAGGCAGGGAGAAAAAGAAAAGATAGTGTAAACTACTATGTGCTAAAGTTATTGTTGCAATTTCTTTTATTATCACTATTTATTTCTACAATACTGGAAGTGGAAAGAATGGGCCTGAAATCTGTACTCTGCAGTTTTCAACCATCCATAGGACTGAGGTGTCCAGAGCAGAGAGAAAGATGGAAACAGAAAGAAGTCATTTGATTTGACACAAGTCTTGCACTGTGATTTTTATTCTTGGTTTGTCCAGACACCAATGAATCTCAGGATAACTTGGCAATATATGACATCAGTTGTCTGAGAAACGTTCTTTGTAAGAATGATGAGTTAGTCTCCTAAATTGACAGCCACCATGTAACTCTGGACTCAAACAATAGAGTATAATATAGAAAGACAATAACCATCTAAACCACCATTTATGACTCTTAAATATGGATAACCTATATTAAGTCATTAAAAAAAAATCAAGACAACATAACAGTCTTTGAGTAGTATCAGCCAAGACTGAGAGAAAAATGTCTAAAAAAAAAATGACTTTATGTTAACAAATATTTTTACTCTATATTTCTAAGGGGTTTGAGAACAGATTGTGGTTACTTACTGTAATTTCTTACTAAAAGCTTGGAAGTACTAATTCATGTGCTTTTTACAGCCATGTAGCAATACTAAAACAATATTCTAGTTTTGCTTTTCATATCATTCATGTCTCTTAATCACAACAGGTTGTCCTTTTTTTTTAGTGTGAGGAACTTCCAAAATCATAAATCAGATTTATATAAAAATGCATTTTTCATACAAATTCGAAGTAGTTATTGATTTTCAGCTGAAATGTTATATTTATAGTTCAACATGTCAAGTATAAAGGTATAAAAAGCCATCATAAGGTTTAAGAAACATTAAAAGTACAGAGTTAATGGTTCAGTGCCCTCACCATTATTCTTAGAAGTAGACTACAGAGATCAGAAATGACAGTACTAAGGACATCATCATCATAGAAATCAATTTCTTATCAGGTGATAATTGTATTGGTATATTTTATTTTCAATAAAATCCCTAGGTGTTGAGAGACTAACGCTGTATGAGATTCCAGCTCCTCTTATTTTTAACTCGGAGAGCAGCAAGTAAAATTTATCATGTGAACTTTACAGAGTTAATCACAATAACATCAGTCACACCTCTGCCATTCTACCCCTTTAATTATTACTTAATCAGTTGAACTTTCATCCAGTCTCCAGAGGTAAACTTTTTTTTTTTTTTTTTTTTTTTTTTTTTTTTTACAATTGGACAATGTAGATTTATATTCTCTATTTTTTGCAGTTGTTTATTCATGTGTAAGGAAGAAAGTAGGAAAGGAGGGAAGGTCCTGAATTCCCTTGAGAATATTTTCTCTCTTTTATGGACCAAATGAGTGAGAGCTGAGGAGTTTTAAGAGTGCAGTCACTGCTTCAGGACAAATAGAAGGATTCATAAAGTGGCCTATGGTCCCCGACATGTGTTTTGCAATCAAGTTTTCCATACAGAAAATATCTGTTCTCTTAAATATAGCATGGATGGAGGTTTATTATACTGAAAACTGATGGGGTTGTGAACCCATACAGTGAAGCATTACAAGATGTGTATCCACCTTTGTATTTCAGAGTGGATTAGGCACATGATTTTGCAGGGAATCTCCCATATAAACCTACTTACTGCAAGGATATTCGGTAAAAAAAAAAAAAAAACCAAAAAAAAAACAACACTTATTTGACAGCAAACTTCCATCGAAAGTGTGGCTCCATCCAAGAATCAGAATGGAGATTTGCTGAGAAGAAGAAATAGTTCCCAGTGCCTTATAAAGCTCAATAAAGATAAAAGTTTATAGCAGAGATAAAGGAAACTGAATTTAATTGCTAACAGTTCAACTTCAATATAAGTATGTTTACATGCTGCTCTCCACAAGAGTCAGGAAGCTACTAAAATTCCAGTTTATTTTCATGTATTTATCTCTCTTTTCCCTCCAGATTATTTATCTGAGAAATACGTAAAATAAATTAACTTAAAAGAAAAAAGAAAAACAAATCCTGATATTGAATCAAAATAGAGAAAAATATACACATATGAACAAGAAATTAATGGCTCTATCAAAGATAATGAGCTTGATTCTCCACTGGTTAGTACACTAAAAAGTTATTTACACCTTTGTAAACAGATATCATATCCAAGTTAGTGTCTATATGCGATTTCAACTCACTTTGTTAATGACTTCACAA
The DNA here is from genome assembly GCF_019238085.1 of Lagopus leucura. Classification (NCBI taxonomy): domain Eukaryota; kingdom Metazoa; phylum Chordata; class Aves; order Galliformes; family Phasianidae; genus Lagopus; species Lagopus leucura. The sequence goes on from NW_024962264.1 coordinate 46,808,978, forward strand.
AATTCTTGACAAATGAGAATCAAACCAACTATCAATTTCCACTGCAATCATACCATTTCAGAGCTTCATTACTCCGGATAATATGCAATTCTTTTTCATAACTGTAAACCACTGAGAAAAAGCAAATATCAATTCAATGGAGAAAGGTTAGATATTAAAACTATCCTAAGAACTAAAGTTAAATCTCACTGTACAAAATAAGAATGTTAATAAGGAAACAACTTTCAATTACTGCAGGTGCTTTAAGAGAGGATTACAATTCATTGCATTCATATTTTTTTCATGTTGGATTCATATACACTTTTATTTCTGTATTCGTTTATTTTTAAAAACACTCATCATCAAGTTTACACTTATATCTATCTGAACATGTTTTTAATGAATTTAATATAGTTACATTTCAAATTTGCATAAACATGTAATTTCATACTTGAGAGTTCTAGGACAGCAAATGGGATGTATGTGCATATTATTAGCATTTTTAGTTTGTTATCGTTATTTGTGGGGATTGTGTTTTTAGATAAATAGTAGCACTCTGATGTTGTTTTTAAACAATAGATCTTGTACAACTTTGGGCTGTCCGAACCCAAACCTGTCTTGCAAACACTTTTTATTGTTATTATACCAATGTTATTATTACTAGCTTATAAGTTAGATATTAAGTGATAGCAAGAAAAATTTAGATATATATTTCTCTATTGAAACACAGTGCTTGAGAGGGAGTTCAAAGAGTTTGTGCCCACAGCTACCTAGAAATCTATAAGTTAAACAATATTTTTGTCAGGAAGGAACTTTGTCCTTTATATACATATGATACACAACATTCTTCCATATTTTACAGTCACTGAGTATTTTTTATAAATCATGTTAAGAGGCAGAAGAAAACAGTCAAAGAAAGCCAATTTCCTTTGTTTATTTCTAAAATACTCTTCTGTCTGAATTAGCTTCAAACAAAGGTTCCAAATATCTGAAAAATCTAGAAAGACAAAGAGATCCAGCACATACCATTCTATAGTATTGCTTATGACATCATTCCCATATACTGCCCAAACATCTAAGTTTTTCCAATTTACTATGTGATGTAATAGAAACAAGATTTTTGTTTCATGTTATTGATTTCAGAACTTGCAGTAAAGAATTTAAAGCAAAGTTGTCCCCCAGTAGATTAAATTACATCAGAATTTTCTTTAGACTGTCTCATTACATATTGTTTCAGACCAGCCCAAGAGTAGTCTAAGGATCTGTTGATCTCTCTGGTATTACTCCTTGTGCTGTGTTCCAGTGGTCTTCAAACATGTGCAAGTGTGTGCTTGTAACGATGAATCTCTAACATCATTAATAGAAAAATATACTTGTGCACAGTTTCTAGTCTGGAGAATGAACTCAAATCATTTAGACTTAAACACAATTCTACAATCCAACATGACCAAAGACTGTTATTGCTCCTGGAGTACCACCTATGCTCCCTCTCTCAAAGGCAAGTAACATATATGTATACATCTCTCTGCAACTTTTAGTTAACCATCACAAGAGGTAGATTTTTCAAGTTCCGAAAACACTGAACTAGAAGATCTTTCATTAAAAAAAAACATTAACTAAACAGAATTTACCAGTTTCAGTGTAACAGTGAGGAGTTCAGTCTGTGTGGCTCAGTACAATTTACTGCAGTTCACAATCTTTCTGTATCAGGTCTTCACCTTCATTTTTGTCATGATTTGTCACTAAACCTATCAGATATATGGTTTCCTCTACGATGTGCCAAGGCTTGAGAGCTACCACTTAGAGATCTACAAAATTTAAGCATCTCAAACAGTTCTTGCTCAAAGTCTTTTGAATTCCACCAAACCTCACACCCTAACTTCTAACAGAGGTGTGCATGCTTTTATTTGTTTGTTTACTGCAGTGTGGATATAGCCTGCTGCAGTTGGGGTACATTTGGTGAGCTCTTGATATGTCAGCTTATCTGAAAAGAATCCAGTTCAGGTACAGTGAGGCAGCTCTGTGTATATGAAATGAAGTGAAATCAGCTGGGAGAATTGTTTCAAAAATACACCAAATAAGAACATGTATGTAGATCTACCCTACCAGATGTACTGATAAATGAAAGAGCAAAGACACAAGCCCTAAGTTTGCAGGATCGTAAAGATCTCTAGATGAAGACAAAGCAGGAATCCAACAGAAGTAAATATTTTTAAGCTAATTTTGATGTGAATTGAGATGGCTGGTCTGTTTTTAAGGATAGGATTTCCTGCTGATGGAGAAAACAGAATCACAGAATCACAGAATCACAGAATCACAGAATCACAGAAT
>NW_024962264.1:46811297-46977526 GCF_019238085.1 Lagopus leucura
GAATCACAGAATCACAGAATCACAGAATCACAGAATCACAGAATCACCCGGGTTGGAAGGGACCCCAAGGATCATGTAGTTCCAACCCCCCTGCCTAGCAGGGCCACCAAACATACACATTTAGATCAGGTTGCCCAGGACCCCGTCCAACCTGGCCTTAAACACGTCCAAGGACAGGGCATCCACAACCTCCCTGGGCAGCCTGTTCCAGGGCCTAACCACTCTCCTAGTAAAGAACTTCCCCCTAACATCCAACCTAAATCTTCCCTCCTTCAACTTAAAACCATTTCCCCTAGTCCTGCTGTTATCAGCCCTTTTGAAGAGTTTACTCCCCTCCTGGGTGTAGGTTCCCTTCAGGTATTGATAGGCTGCAATGAGGTCACCCCGCAGCCTTCTCTTCTCCAGGCTGAACAAGCCCAACTCCCTCAGCCTGTCCTCATAGGGGAGGTGCTCCAGCCCCCTGATCATCTTAGTCGCCCTCCTCTGGACCCTTTCCAAAATCTCAGTGTCTTGTACTGAGGGCTCCACACTCCACAAAACAGACAATCTACACACTTTCAAGCCTTGTTCAGTTCCACATTTAGACTAAGTGCAGCTGCCTCTCCCCATCGAAGAATTAAATGCAAATCGTGTACCTCCATCTGTACCTCTAATATGGGAGTCATTTTAGCCAAACTAAGATTTATACAAAAAGTAATTGCTGACTAATAAGGCTAATTTTCACTCAAGTTCTTGTTGCTCTGTGGACTGTAGTCTGTACTGCCTTGAATACTAAACCAGATTCTGAACCTTAGCATACATCAGTTACCAAATTCCTCTTGAATCCAAATATTATCTGACATAATCCTACAGCAAACAAATTGTCCTGTTAGCTTTGTTCTATGAAACAAAATATCAAATTTGTGATAAGATCCGTATTTTCATCTCTGAGTTTGTACTTTGTGTATGTACAAATAATTTACTGATTTCATTAGCCCTTATTCTGCAACCTTTTTACTCCAAATCCTGGGAAAACTTAATTTTTAGTACTAAATAATTTAGAAATGCTTAATAAAACATTAAAATTAATTCAACAATTAAATACTTTGTAACTATTAATAATCGCATCATTTTTCTCCATGTAAAGACTCTTGGTTGTTAACTAAATGAAGCAGTTTATTCATCTGAAATACTTTATTCTTTAAATTTTGTGTCTATTGAATCATTCTCTTCATACTGTACAGATGTGAAGACTCAAACCACATTCATGCCATGGTCAGCAAAGAATGTATGAGCACCTAGTCATATAGAAATGGCTCTCTCTTAATTGTTTGAAGCAGTAAGCTAGGTTTTGAGAGAATTCTGACTTCAGTTTCTAAAGAAATATAATTTCAGACTTTCTTCTCAAAGGTAGAAACTTTTCCTTTTCCAATTTAAATATTTGTGAAAAGGTACATATTTCTCACATATTTCTCACCCATTCCAGTGCCTCATCAGTTTATGCTTAATCCCTTCATCCCTCAAATTGTATTGATAGCAAGGGTTTGCTGAGACCCAGGTGCAAGACCTTGCATTTGGCGGAGCTGAATCTCATGAGGTTCACCTGGGCCCATTGCTTGTGCCTGCCTATGTCTCTATGGATAGCATCCCATCCCTCAAGCTTTCTGATTGCACCACACAGCTTGACATCTGCATCTTGCCACTCTTCACTGATTTCCATCCAGATATTGAGCCACTGACCATCACTCTGGGGGTACAATCTCATAATCACCTCCTCACCCATCAGTCTGCCCATCGAATCCATCTTTCCAATTTGGAGAGAAGGATGTTATAGTGGACAAAGACCTTGAGTGCTTCAGTGGAATCTATAGATATAAGAGCAAATGAAATTCCAGCATTGCCAATTATTAAAAAAAAATAATAATAATCAAAGCATAGCCTGAAAGATAACTGAATAAAGGCTCATGATAACCCTCATTACGGTCTCCTTGGACTCACCATAGTATCTATGGTCTCTTTCAAGAATCTAGTAGTGAATTAGCCTATAAGCTGATCCATTTTCCTTAGGAGCTGATACCTTTGAAGTTCAGTGCTGAATATATGCTGTATTCATCACTATGTGCAGACACTATCTTGTGCTTATATTGCTGGGCAGGGTAATTGAACTTGATGACATTTTGCCTGTGAGTTTTTTTTTTTTAGTTTGCTTTTCCCCTCTCTATTTTCTTTGCTAGCTTTTTCCTATTACATGCTTCTGACTTCCAGCGAACAAGTAATTTACCCATAAAGGCAAAATTAGACAAGTGAGATGATTTATAAGGACTTTGTGAACCTTTGTGCATGGCCACAAATAAAGGTAATTCAAGCTCAATGCAGTGTGCATGTGAGAAAGCGAATAATGCTTATAGAGAGTAACTGTTAGGCATTTCATGATTAAAAAAGCAGAATCACCAGAGGAAACTGTGACTAACAGTAATCCTCTGGTGCTCCTTATTTATTTTTATTTATTTATTTTGAGCTAGTATTTCCTTCAGGCAAAAATGAGTCAGATGATGAAAACATTTGCCTTGGAATCTCCTCTTAAATCCCACAGCCTAAATGTCAGAGCAGCTATAAAAACAAATGAAAGATTCACATCTCTAGAAATGCTTAGCATCTGTTGTTTTGTTACAACTAATTGTGTTTCATAAATGCAAGAGAAGAAAATAATATGCTGTCCTGGATTTTCCCACTCTGATTTCAGCATTAAAAGTAGCATAATTTGTGCCAGGTTTTTCTTTACAATAATTTTTCCCATTGTTATTTTACTATATATACATGCATACACATAGATTATTTAGTACAAAATGCTTTAAATCTAATTTAATTACTAGCTTATTGCAACAGCTGAAATAACAAGCGATACTTCAATTGGTTTTGTAACTGTGTTGTGCAATCTATAGTATATGTATTCAAGAATAGCATATTTGTCTATTTATGGTACTTCTGGATAGTAGTATTATTTACATAAGCAAATTGATACACAGTTGTAATTTTTTTTTTGCAGCATCTGATCTCCATATGTTACTTGTGTATCAGAAGTGGAGGACATGGGGCCATTCACACATGTATATCTTTGATATCCACACAATTTTCTTATAGTCCATGTACATGTCAATAGTCCATATACATGTAAAGTATCAGATATATCCATATTTCTCTCAAGTTGCTACTATTCATGTACACTTCACTATTAGAAAAAGACTTTTTAAAGGGGAAAAACTATGAGTAAACAAAATTATTTGTAGCTTTCATATTGTAATGGTAGTCCCATCACCCTCACAGCTGCACATGTGAAGCTTTACTCAGTGACTTGTGTTTAAACTGGCAGTTCACCAATAGCAGAACTCATAGCAGTTTTCATTTCCACAGGTGTCAGATCAGAACAATCATAATGATTTCAGAAAGTTTTCTATCAAGTACTTAAAGAGACAAGCAGATACATTTTACTTTCTTTTTCACTCTTTTCAAATAGGTATGGAGAAATTTTGCACTATTTGCACTATAAGTATTTCAAGACATCTTCCAAATCAATTCCTAATTAATTTAGGAATAATATTATATATAGCATTATTATAGTATTATAAATCTAACATGAATGATTGTATTTTGTTGGAGAAGTTTTTATCTGACTTGGCTTTTTTTTTTTTTTTTAAAGGGGGAAAATATTTTAGAATTATCATCAGAAACCTATGGTTTCTGGTCAATATTGTTAATTCCTTAAAGTTTCCAGTAAGCAAATTTATAAGTTGTTAGAGCTAGCAGCTCTGGTATCCAGTTTAAAGTACTGTGTTTATTCTACACTGAGTGGTTAAGTATTCTAAGTTCCAAGAACTCTCAAGGTTTTAATCTTGAAATTTGTGTAGAAGTCCCCCAGAAGAGGCACTTAATATAATTTGCCCCTTGATATCATTACGAATGTCTTTCAAACATTGGTACCATATGCCACTTTACACCACACTTTGGAGTGTGTGCCAAGTCCTCAGAACTACCTTTCTACTTCGCTAATCTTCAGACTATGGTCCTGCACTCTTTATGAATGCCAGCTTAGCCAATAACTATATCCACAACCTACTGAGCATGACAGTATGAATGGATGCCAAAGGAAAGACATACTGCCATAGAGGATGTACAGTACTCCACCTGTTTCCTTATGTCTGAGTACACCAGGACTACAAGTGAGATATCACTCAGTTCTTCCATATAAATTTACATTGTTTTCTTGGAGTTTTTTTAATGCAACCACATTTATTTTTTAGCTAACACCTTAACTGGTAGTAAAAGTGGTTTGAATTAGTACAGGTCAGATCCTCCACTGGAAAAATAATGGATGATTATGACTGTTGACATGCTTATTTGCTTAGAAAAAATGCCATATTATCAAAGAAAACAGCAGAGAAAAGAAAGTATGACTTTACATAGCTTATAAGAAACCTTAATGTAGGATGTAGAGCAAAAACGGATGAATTTTCTACTCACCAAAACTCCTAGGTAGATTTAATGATTTAATCCAAAAGGAAGTACCTCACTTAATATTCTACCACTATATCAAGAGAAGTATTTAAAAGTTTCAAATTCATTCTAATGTACTGCAAACAGAGAAAAAATGTGTTATGATACAGTAACTTAGATGGTATAAATACTGAGATAAATTCCCAATTTAAACTTAGGATGATCATGGTGTCTGGTTTGGAGGTGGAAAAGGAGGATGCAGTTGGTGCTGGCTGTAATCACTATATCTGTAGTCTGTGTTACAGGCAGTTTGTATGAATACCTGTGTATGTGTGGTTTGTGTGCAGATACACATTCAGCCTCACTGCAATTCTGACCTGGCATTGTGGCATAGTTAATAAGGGAAAATATTTTATGAATTTATATATGTTCAGATATCTTTTGTTTTGAAACATTTTTTGGATTTGGATCAAGCAGGCAATATTTTTGATGAGCATTATAACATGCCAACAGCTTTAGAGAGGTAAATCTGCTGCAGTTCCACAATGCCAGGTCAGAACAGCAGTGAGGCTGAATGTGTATCTGCACACAGACCACACATACAGGCATTCATACAAACTGCCTGTCACACAGACTACAGATATAGTGATTACAGCCAGCACCAACTGCATCCTCCTTTTCCCCTCTTTGGCTAGAGAGAATGGAAGGTCCATCTATGAGAATATGCATATTGAATATTCTAATATAAAAAGTATTTATATGTATATAAAATAAGTGCATATATATATATTCACACACACACACACATATATATATTTGTGGCCCCTCCATCTATTTCATTCTGCTATGCCTTACAGGTATGCAGATAAACTTTTATTGCATATCACATTTGACTGAAATTATTCAAAACATCACAGGATTTTCATACTGCCTTCCATAATTCTGCAGGCATTGTTGGTTTTTTATTATTATCTGAAAGGTGACCCATATATAATGGTTAGAATTTCAGAATTCAGAATAAATGGACTTTATTTCAAAGCCCCATTAAATCAATACAGTCACATATATTTCATAATGTAGTCAGACTGAAATTGACAGTGGTAAAGGTTTCATAAAGCTTGTACTTGTTTTTCCAGTGCAATAAGCTTAGAAAACAGTTGAAAATATACAGCTTTCTTTTACTGCTAGAGTTTGTAAGGCAATGTATACAAAAGTTGTAGAACACATTTTAAATACTTAGCGTAATAATAGTTCTGAACACATGTACTGTTTCTTCTAAGAAGTAATACCTTTTAACTCAACATTAAAATAATTAAACAGCTCATGAGAACTTCTGCACAATTAACAAACATACAGATAGAAGAGTGGTGTGGTTAAGATGGTACTTTACAGACTTATAGTTAGAAAGATTACTATGGTGGAAAGAGACAATCAAAAATGAAATGCTCACCTGCGACATAGGCTCACAGAAGAAAACTCTAAAAGGAGGGATCTCCAGAAAGCAAACCTTCCCCCATGGCAGTCAGCCCTTAAATGGGGTCTAGGTGACGTGCAGCCAGGCTCCACCCCTTCTGGTCACACAGGTGAATCGCCTTCACCTGGGCTCCCATGGCTGACTCATTGCTTGCCTCAGGTGATCAACCAGTGATTCAGGCTATGAGTCAACAGTTCCCATACAACTTCCCAGACATGAGTTGCCCATCTGTGCTATTGGAGGATTTCCAGAAATTGAGAAAATTGACACACTTCAAAACATTGCACTTGGAATTCTTTAGGCAGTTTAACAAGAGGAATTAAAAGCTGTGATTAGTTCTCAGATCACCAGATCCCACTTCTTATTTTAGATTATAGAATGTATTTCCAAATTTTTTATGATTTATGTTTTCTCCTTTTGACACTGTGCCAATCATTTGTCTAAACAGTTTTGATATTTATTTCAAACTGTAAGCTCAAGATCAGCATACTTGCATTTCCTGCTGCAATCAAATAATCTGAAATAGTTCACAAATTACCTTCTGTGTCATTTCTTACCTTCTCTCTTTTTGAGCATAGACAAACAAATTTACTTTTTCTTATGCTTCAGGGGTTTCCTTCCTCCTTTACAAGTCCTCTGAGATAACAATAAACAGCCATAAGATTACCTTAAAATGACTGGACCCTCACGGTCTGTTATTTCCTCATTCAATTCAAGTTTTTCCTCTCCTTTTTCTGTCATTAATTGTAATCCTCACATGATTGAAGCTGGCCTTTTTTTCCTGAAGACTGAAGCAAAAAAGTCATGAAAGACTATCCTCATTGATTCCATCAGCCATTGGCCCTCTTTTCTCCTGAAATGATGGGGTGGCTCCTTTCTGGCTTTTTGACTTAGAGATGATGTCCTTTGAATTGAATAGCATTAGAATGAAAACAAAACATATTTAACATTTGCATTATTTCACTTTCATGCTTCTCTTTGCATTCAAATTTACAAAATATCAGAGTTTGGCACACTGTGGGTCACACACACACACAAAACCCTACTGCTATTGATCATACATAGAGTATGCCTATTATGTATGTGTATACCCTTTGGAATCTCCTTTGTCCATCTCTGTTGCTACTAATTGTGAAAACTAAAAATGTTTGGAATAATTTCTTTAACTTCATTTTTGGATCAAGTGGAAGAAGAAACGAAAATAACTTTATAATCTTTTATCTGAAGATGATCCTTGGAGCAGTATCTTGTTGGCATATATTGTAGAAGATCACCAGGGACTGCAGAAGGACATTATTATGTTACAATAGAATTTAGTAGATTGATGATTACTTTCCATCCGTAGAATGAAAAGGAATCTGATGATTTATAGCATTTCCAGTTGACAAAGCACTGAGACAGAGTCCAACTACATTCTGTAGTGATTGGCATATATTTAAAGTTGTGAGGCTACTGTCTCCTTCACTGTAAAGTTTGAACTAATTAATAATCTGGAACAACTTACTGATAAATACTAAATAATTGAGAAGCTTTGCTAAATAGTGTTTGCTAAACTTCTGTCTTCTATCCAAGTGTTTAGTTATATAAGAGAAAACTGAGTAACAGAGAGCCTAATTCTTCATTTTAATCCTTCAAACTCCATAATAATGAGAAATGCATAATTTATAGAGTACCAAATACCTCTTCTATGCTAAGTATGCTATTTTCTTTCTGATTTTGGACAAGAAAAACAAAGATGCTCTCACCAGTTTGCTGTTAAACTGTGATTAGATATTTGCTCTGGGCAATGATTGCAAAGAGAATCAACAAGATCCAAGCTCTGGCCTGCTACAGCCATTTTTATATATGCGTACTTTCTGTAGAAGGATAGTGCAAGTAACATGATGCTGCTGACATCAGGAAGGAAAGAAACCTCTAGTGAAGTCAGATGGAGCTGTTGAGAGGACTAGACATCTTTTCTCAGAGCTGCCTAAGACTGTTTTGGGAATCAGAATATTCGGACTTGGGAGGGGCCATCTGTCTCGCTCCAATTTATAGGAGGGAGATGAGGTTCTTTTAATATCTGTATACCCAGCATGAGATAAGAAACAATGGTTCAAATGTTGGTCCAACAAGTTTATTATAAGTCCTAATCAGGGAGACAGGGGATGGGAGGAGGGCGATAGAAAAGATAGGAAAGAAGCAAGAATCACATAAAGCAGGGATAGTCACTGCCAGGATCCAGCAGTGGTCCCATTGCACGGCGTTTCGAAGGTCTCAGGCAAAAGCAGCAGGGGGGGAGAGCAGCAGCGTGGCCGGCCTTGGGCAGCAAGCAGGTAGCAGGAAAAAGTCACTGAGCCAATCCGGGAGGAAGCAGCAGGACTCAGGTAGCAGGCCCAGGAGAGTCCATCAGCATGCAGGAATTCTGTAGTGAGGAATCTCATGGCAGGCACCTTTGTTCTTTTTCAGCATTGTGGTAGAGCACAGAGCAAGTCCAGGAGGGAGAGAGGCAGGTTGTGAGTCTTCTCATGGCAGAAACCTCTTCTTCTTCATGAGGGATCTGTTGCCAGAAAACCTAAACCTCATGATTGTAGGTCCCCATTTTATTCTTCTTTTTCTGCCTATGTGACATCTCTGGGTGCTTGAGCAAGAGTCATGTGAGTATCCCCCTGAGATGGCCATCTTCCTTGAGATAAGTCCACACAAAAGACCACTTCACGGCCATTAAGCTGCAGCTTCTCTCTCTTTCGTTGCCCCTGGCCTTGTCCGTGTTCTTCAGACAAAGGATTTCTCAACCCTTGCCCAGGACTTGCTTGTTCATCTGTGTCCCCAGCAAGCTTTGAGACAATGATGTAAAAGAATAATCTCTTACACCATCTCATTTATTATATCTGTTCTGCTTCATTTGTGCTCTTTGTACTGATTACTTGTTGTATAGTTTGTTATCTTACTGTTTCTATTCACAATCAGTGAATGCTTGCCTTGGTAATTATGAAAATCTTTCAATCCTAAAAACCATGGATGGCCTTTAAAATATCAATTAATGCAACTGCTGAACAAAAACAGCTAAAAAAGTTCTGCCCTTTCTCCACCTTAATATACCTAATTTATACTGTCAGCATCAATACCATTACCTTTTCGAACTTGTAAACAATTGCTGTCATAAGGCTGGGATGTTAGGAATTTGCCTTGAAGAGGTGGTCAGTTATCACATAGTTATTAGGGTTTTGGAGCCTGAATGCATATGAGAAGTTCCTGTTTAGACTTTCTCATGAATCTACACAACAACAGTAATAGAAACATCCAGAAATAATTTTAAATATTCTACAAATAATCCTACAGGCTTCTGAATGTATACAGAGAGCCAGTACAAAAGCAGAATCTTCTCTGCAAAGCAGAGAAATAAATCCAGCAAATACTGCTAAATATTTCTTCTGCAAAACTTTGCTGTTAACAATCAAATATTTAGTTTCACACAGTTTCAATAGCTAGTGAATAAGTAAATGAGGGGCTTCTCAACATATTTCATACCTTCATGCTACTTCCGATACAAGCATTGTTAGCAATTTCACATTCCACATGACATTCACTTCCATTTCCTAGATCAGGTGAACAGTTATGCCAGTTATCAGTTTGTTTTCTGATATTGGAACACACTTGTATCAGTTTGTTTTTCCAAAGAAAGTATAAATTAGCCCTTTTGCAGTTATATTGGTAGCAGTTGTGTGGAAAAGACATTTCTATGCATGTATTTGCTGGGATGTGTGTGCATGTATATACATATGTGATGTCAGTAACTCCTTGATGCTGATTGGCATTTAATTATATCAATTACCAATCATTTTGCACCAGTCACTTCATACTAATGCTACTATAACTACGATGTGAAGCCAAAGCTAATAACCATCAAACTCATGCTATTTAAGTTTCTTTTGGCTACCATCCAAAATACACTGTGATTCTTTCAGCAATCATTATGTGAAAACCCAAACATCAATTCAGGAACACATTTCCACTTAGTAGTTCTCATTACTACAGTACATTCAAGAATGATATATTGGGGACATTTTTCTTCAGGAAATGATGCAAGAAAATAGGAGAATGTCAGTATCACCTGGCAAATATAAATTTTTCTATGTAATTGATGGCCATACCTCTATCAGCTACATACTTAAAGGAACTTAGTTTAGAATTGATACAGGAATATAGGATTCTTGATTGTGCCAAATCGAATGGATGTATACAACATTATATTATTTAGAGTAATTACAATACATTATGGTAAATATTAAACTAGAGGAAATAGCTACCAATATAACTACAAACTTTGTATTGCTTCTCTAGTATGTATTTATGCATTTATTTTTTGCTATTATTTTCCCACTCAAGGTGAGAAATTCAGGTACAAGCAATTTACAGCTGGTGCTCTGTTTATCCTGGATAATCTGCAGGAGAAAGTCAAGCCTATAGCTACTCCTAGTTTGAAGAGTAAGCATTGGATATATTGCACTTAAACTTCACAGTAGTGTGACATTTCATGGTTTATACCTGGGTTTAACCCTATTAAGATCAGGTAAAATAGAATTACAGAGTATTTCTTTGAAAAACATTAAGTGTTTCATTTATTTCTGAAATGGTGTTCTTTTTCTTGAATATCTTCTTCATCTATTTAGTGAACTTTGTACGATGCACCTTTCCCTGACATACTAAAATTTCTTTTATAATGATAAATATATAAACATGAAAATATGAAACCAAGTTCTTTATAGTAGATTCATTCCTTCATGGCTACGTTAGCAATTGCAGAATATTAGACAAATATAAAGATATAGCTAGAAAGAGAATATAGATTTTAATTTTCATTATGTTTATGGTAGAATGCTTTTTAAAAGTTTCTAGTGTATTTGTTTCACTTGAACAGAGTGGTATTTAGTACAGAATGACAAGTGAAAGCAAGGTACTCTGGAGATAAATTACAATTGCAGGTAAAACAAATAGAAAGATTGAATCCAATTCAGAAATGGAACACGGGTCTTACCATACAAAGTATTTTTTCTGTACTTGCCATTGCCACAAAGTATCATTGTTTAAATTAACCAAGATATAAAATGAAAAATACATAGATAGTTGTAAGGTAAGATGGTAAAATTATATCTGCAAAAAAGATGCAGGGACAGAAAACAGAGATTTTAAAGGAGAATAAAAATTGTTCATTGAGGATCTGCACTTCCTTCCTGCCTCTGGAAAAGCATCTTGAAGGTAAAAATGTGAGTGCAGAGATGCAAGTACGCTGAGTTCTAGGAATAGCTATGGGCAAAATTGCTCTCTATATGTCAGTCTTGAGTCTGATTTATATGCGGGCAGTCAGAGAGGGGCATGATAAATTGTTTCTGGTTTTTGTTAGATAAAATTAAATTGCTTTCAGTAGGAATGTTTCACTTGAGACATTTTGAAGACTGCTACTTAGGAAGGAACAAGCTGTAGCTTTTGGAAAGAAAGTCTGCATAATGTTCTAACATGCCTCAACCAAAGCAAGGAATTTTTAAAGTGTTAAAACTCAGTTAATGGGAGACTGCCAAAGACAAAATGGCAGCCTGATGCCATCAATCCAGTTCTAGTTTTGGCAAGACTAACTTTCCTTATATCAATATAAGATACTTACCTATGATTTCACCAGCGTGAGATAGATAAATTCTACGTTCACTGCTCCTTCCAGCAGGCTGCCTACCCACTGCCACTCAGATGAAATTTTACTTATGCTGTGATTCAGTTGTGTGAATACAGGAGCATAAACAGGTATGAAAATTGTTACTTGAAGCACTGCCTGTGGAATAGACTAACTCTGCATGCTCTCTGCAGCCTGCCCTTTTAGCTGCTCAGACGCATGTGGAGGGACCTTTGATCTGTCCTATAGGTAAAGGCTTGATACATTAACAATTATACCTTGGAGATTAAAATAAAAATTGTAGCTGTTTGGTATCTTAATGAACATCATTGAATCACCATATTCATCTTGCCAGTGCAAGTCTTTAAATTTACACGTGACTGGCTCCCTCCCCTCTTCTGGACTACCACCTTACATATTCACAGTAAAAAGTATGCCTATGGCAACAAGTATGGGAAATTATGGACCACTGCAGTGTTTTATGCTGTGCTGGGGCCTATCTGTCTGCATGGGGTTCAGTTCCCACAAGTACACCCTGGAAGAGCAAACCACTGACATACTGTAATGGGCAACGTGCTGCTGTGGAATACCCCCCAGTACCTTTCCCTTGCCATCTAGTTCTGCGATTTGCTGCTGGCCTCAAATGTCAGACTCTATCTTGGTTGAGAAATCTCTTCCAGAACAATGCCATAAAGGATTGCAATGCTATTCAGGAGGTAAAGAAGTGCCTACAGTTATTCTCCAGTCTTTTACTTCTAAAACACTGCTGAAGGAAACATGGGGTAGAGAGGATTCTTTCAAGTTAGGTGCCAAACTGGAAAACTTGGAGGTAAAAATGAGTTCTAGATAACAGGAAAGGACTGATTTTGTTGCACCTCCTCAACTTTCTATTCTTTCAAAAGAGAGGGAGAAAAAAGTGACAATCACCCTCCTGGGTCTGTCCAAATTGTATTTTGCAAGTGAAGTGAAATATTTCCTTTTCAATTATTTTATCTTTGCTATATTCATTTTTTAAAAATAGATTTCCAAGTGGAAAAAATGTAATAACTGGAAATGTTTAACTAGTACAAAAGCTAAGAGAAATATTTTCAAACTTTTCCTAATTTTTGACTAAATCTATTGACAAAATTCATTCTCTCAAGTCTCAAGCACTGAGACTTGATAATCACTTCTCAAAAGTATCAAGTGCAACCTGATAAATACTTTCTAATGTAAATTTGACTGTGCTAAGCACAGCTGTTTTTTATTTCTCCATTATGTGTGATTCATTACTAAATTAAATGGATTTGAAAAGAAAGCAAACTGAAATGTCAGAATTTCTAATGAGCTTGCATCAGGTTTTTAGCAAGTATAGAGATCCGTAGGCAGATTTGCCTATATCTTACTGAAGTCACTCTAAAAATAAAGTACGTTAACAGTACCTATAGTTATGGTTTAAAGCTGGAATTTGACATAAAAGGACAGCATTTATGCCCAGATGCTTTTAGTCCAAATTATTTCTCAGAATTTCATGCATAAGTGAATTTGCAAGAGTAGCAAGTCCAGTGCAAGCCATTGTACTTGACCAAATTTCCAATTGACATAAATTAAATTGTGGAATCTGGTAACTCACGACAGGCTGTAGAAAGAGTTTGTACATCTCCATAATGCATACTCTGTAACTCACATTTTCATTTTTTTCAAATTTGAGCAAAATAATGATACACAATAGGTGCACATGAGGTGAAAGAGAGCTTTCATTCAGGAGAAACTGAAAAGATATTTTAAGGGTGTGATAGGAACATAGTCATGAGTAGAATCAGCCAACTAAACCCTAAAATAGCCATATGGTTCTGAGACTGATCTTATTCTGTCCCAGGGTTTCAGCTCAGCTGCACACAGAATTTTTCTTTTCTTTTCTTAAAAAAAAAAAAAAAACAGAAAAAATTAAATTCACATATTGTGTGACAAGAATGTGTACAAAGATGTTGAGACTGCTTCTGAGAATAAAGAGAGGAAATAGGGTAAACCAAAGAAGGAAGATTTGCTTGTTCTGAAGAATTTTTTTTTATAACTATTTCTTATGCATGAGGAAAAATCATATTTTCACAGCTGATAATGAACTTGTTCATATCAGCATTGCAACCTGATTCTTGTGAGTTGTAAAACAACAGATTGGGTATCTCTGCGGTCATCCTAAATACCATTGCTGCCCAGCAGAGCATTCTAGGATTCTAGGATTTGATTTCTATGTTGAAAATATATATGTATATATTTTAAATTGAAGCTAGGTAGAATATCTGAAATCTAATATACCACATATGTAAACAGACATTTTTCTCTTAACAAGTCATTACTGAAGAAGAAAAACAAAAATCTTTCATAAACTCACTGTAACTTGTCCTAGAAAGAGACTGAAATAAATTTTAGATTTTTATATGACCCAATTGATTTCATGTTGAATGCTGTTTCCATTAATACAGATATACACTGTCATGGTCAGAGAACTGACAAAATTATTTGAGAAGTAAATAATCAGTGATTGAAATACAAATGTCTGCCTAAGTTCAGAAAAATACATACTCTCCTGCACCGTAGTATGAGAAAAAGGAAGTTTCACAGGAAAGTCAAGTATTTTCTTCTAATGATAGGGGCCTGGTAACTAATTTACTTATTTTGAATAATGATGGGATTAATATTATCCTTTCAGCTATGAATGGTGAATAAGATGGTCTCTGTAGTTTTTGTCATCTTATTCCTGTTTAATTACTTCTCAGCTCCAAATTCAGTCACTGTTCTGAGCTTTCGCACTGATTTCCTCTCAGTTACACTAGGAAAGGCAACATGTCAGTCTTCAAAATCTACTCTGCATCATCAGACATAAGGTTTCTGATCTATCTTCAACATTATGAGATTGACAGACAGATTGAATTTAGCTGGCAGTAGACAGACATAGAGCTGATGTTCCCATCATCTTACTTTCTCTACTTCATATCATTGCTACAGATTACTGCTTTTAAACACTAAAACAATGACAAGGATGAATATAAGTGCTTTATAAAATTGCTTGTGAATTATTTTAAATCAGCTTTCTGTCATCACCCACTTTTAATCAGGTCTACTAGACTTAATCATTATTATTTACATTCTATCTGTCTGCCTGTCTCAGGGTGGCAAACAGAAAGAGAAATCCTCTCCGTTTGTATGGCACATCTGTTTTCCCTTTGCAGCTGGCTCGAATGTACAACTCTGTGGAGGTTGCCATGGAGACTCCAATTTAGGAGCAACTGTATTCGAGGAGAATTTCCAGCACCGCAGTATGTGGGAAGGCAGATATGGGAATCAAAGTGTGCCTACAGATCTCAAGGCTTCAGTCAGGAGTCAGGCAGGTCTGCTGGATCAGGACGGGGCGCACAGGGGAAGTGTGCTTGGAAGGGAAAATATGTTGACACCACAAATGTTTAATTAACACTACTGTCAATTGTCTATTATTTT
Source organism: Lagopus leucura (assembly GCF_019238085.1). Lineage (NCBI taxonomy): Eukaryota > Metazoa > Chordata > Aves > Galliformes > Phasianidae > Lagopus > Lagopus leucura. The sequence goes on from NW_024962264.1 coordinate 46,826,360, forward strand.
CCTTTGATCCACAACTATTTTATGAAATAAATGAGGGGACTAAATAAATAACAGCTCTCTCTGTCCAAATGACTGTAGTAATGTCCAGTACGTACAATTTCAATGAATCCAATATATGCTCTACCTTCTGCATGATAATTCACTAATGTCTAATTTATAGGGCTGAATTTCTAAGTATTCGCTACCTGATCATGCTCAAAAATATTTACTTGCTTTTCATTTTATGCTTGCAGCAATACTCTTCCATAAAGTGTTTAGCCTTTCACTCACAAAATGTTATCACAAAAATTATTGACTATAAATAACTGGGGAAAAAGCAATGGGAAAAAGTCCACTAGCAAACTAACATAAGGAGCCAGAATCTGTAATACTGTATAAACATATGTATATATGTGTGTATATATAATTTAGCAAAATATATATTTTTGATTATTTAGGACCAAGCCAGTACCACTTATAACTGAAGTCTTAAGAACTTTTGTCTCAGCATTTCTCAAGGCTCATTTTACAACTTAGACTTGTTTGACACTCTGAGAGCTTTTTCTAACACTGATTTTAAGATATATCTGTCAGTTTTGTTTTGCAACTTAATACCCTGTGAATTTTGTTCCACTTGGTAGATGATTGACAGAGTTTTGGATTAACAACTGCTGTTTGCTTCAATATTGTTATGAAGAATGAGACAAGATTGCAAACTGTTAAAAAATCTAAATAACAGAAAAGTTGTTTATTTCAACAGACATTTTTCTGGCAATAACCTTAATCTAGTTCTTTTCCTACATTTCTAGCTTCTCAGTGATAAAGCTCATTTAAGAAAAAAAACCAAAAACATTTATTTTGCTAATAAAAAATAAAAGTGTAGTGGTGGTGCTAATTCAGAAAGTATTTACAGAAATATACACAAATAAAAATCCATGCTGTAGAGCATATTACCAGACAATTCTGTATTCTTCCTTAAGGAAACACATGTTCTTTAAACACTCACCTAAAAGTGGGTATATGACTATATACATATGATTATTTAGGATAATATATATAATACTAGCTTGGAAAAATCATACAGGATTAAGTACAAGTATCTAATTGAAATGCATTTTCTTTCTTGCACATAAAAGTTAAAATGAGGGCTAGACGAAGAATACCTTTCAGCTTTTTCTGGCACAAAGCTGTTTTCCTTCAAATGTAGCACATTTAGCTAACTAACTTTATAAGCACTGCCATTTCCTGAGCCATCAGTGGACTCCTTAGGTAATCAAAGGAGTAACCTAGTACATACCAAGATGAGTATATGGAATACAGGAAATAAAGGTCGCATAAGCATCAGGCAAGGCAGCCATCATATGCATAAGAAGCATGGGTGACTAAGAGCCCCTTGTGTGGTGATTAAATCTACCACACTTCCAGCAACAGGGCAGAGGAAGGGGGAATAAGTGATCTTTGATAAGAAGCTAAGGCATAAAAGACTCCAATCCCCCCTTGCCTCAGAGTGCAGGAAAGCATATCACCATGTTTTAGGTGCCTGGAGAAAATTTAAATTCACCATTTGATACATTTATCAAAATGTGGGTAATGGGAAGAGTATGTACTGTTACAGAATGGAACAGGAATAGGAAGTGTAAGAGAATTTTATTACCTGAGGCCCTCCTTAAGGTTACATGCATAATTCTGATAGCTTTCCTAAATTAAAAAGGAGAACATGGTTTAAGATAAAAGTTTTCATACACTCCAGCTATAGTAGTCACATCTGGGGAATTCATCAGATATAAATAAATGAGCTACCCATTTTTTTTTAATGAATGTACTTGAATTAATGATTATTTCTCTAAAAGAAGGACCAATGCCCTTAAGTTGTGCCAGGGTAAGTTTAGGTTGGATATTAGGAAGCAATTCTTTACAGAAAGGGTTGTTAAGCACTGGAATAAGCTCCCCAGAGAAGTAGTTGAGTCACCATCCCTGCATGTGTTTAAAAGCCATTTGGATATGGTACTCAGGGACATGATTTAGTGGAGGGTTGTTAGGGTAGTATGGTTAGGTTGAATTTGGACTTGAAGATCTTTAAGGTCTTTTCCAACCTGAGTGATTCTGATTCTGCAATGAAGTCAAGCTGGACTTCTGATACCTCAAAAAGATTCTTCAGGTTTAACTCTGTCCCAGCCAAAACCAGGATAGTTACACGTAAAACAAGAACCTGGTATTGAAGAGTCACATCAGAACACTGAGACAGGGATGTATCGAGGATCTCTCTTAGCATGAAGCAGAACTGGGGCTTGATTTTGATTGCCTTGGTCAGCAATACCATCAACTTTTTATTCCCGTCATATTCTACCAGCCTAGCTTCTTAGGTGAAAGTTTGTGAAACATGAAGAAATAACTCAGCAGATCATGACTAGTAACTCTAGGTAAATCACAGAGACTTATTAGCAGGCAGTATTTACGACTCCCTTCTAAATTACTTACTATAAAAGATACTATCGGCTCAATACTATTATTCTAGAAATTGTAGGATGCAAGAGTTAATAATATACCAGCACACCATTTACATTTTGTTAGCTGAAGCATTCTATGACTTTCTGAAAACTTTATTACCAACATAGAATTTGGAAAAATATATTTGCGTTACCAAGGAGTCAATCAAGCAATTATTTTTTTAAATAAAAATGTTTTGCATTTTTTTTCAACTGCTTATGACTACAGTATTTCAATACTGAACAGTAAATTAGTAAATTAGCTTGGATGATGATATCGATTAGAATCTTTAACTAGGATTTCCTTTACTGTGGCAATTAGAAGTATCCTGGAGATTTGTTCTCATTTGAAAGATTCCTTTCTTTTCTTTTTGTAATTCTGGAAAATATTTAGTAGAGGGAGTCTTGGAGCACGCTCTAGCTTAACATCAGGTACCTGAATCCCGTCACTGGACTAGATTCTGGTTGCAGACATCAGCAGACTTTACTCTGTGAGAAGAAAATCCTTCCTGCTGTCAAGACAGTATTGGCTACATGCGGCTGTGCAATCAAACCATGATAAAAGAGAAATAAATAAGGGATAGCATATGCCAGACTTTGCAGATTTTAGCTTTTCTGCATTCTTCCTCCTCAACTAACATAAAATAAATCCAATCAGTAGTTTTGCTAACTTTTGCTGGCCGCAATCTTGCCTAGGAGAATTAAATCTAGTCTAGGATAATTAACATTTCATTTTATAAAATTGCATTTTATAAAATTGCATTTATATTTTCCACACTGCACAAGATTTAAAGCGTAGACAATGATTAACTTTAAAACATTTTGAAATAAGGACTGGGAAATAATTTCTAGTACAAACATGAGATCACATACATATACTCAAGTTACATGAAAGCACTGTCCCCTTCCACATGTTCTAGGAATATCTGAGACTTGCAAGTCATTGTAGTGAAATCACACAAACCTTTGGCAATGAAATCATGACATGTAGTGAAGACCACAGTAAATAACGATGTTTGAAGACATTCTTCCTGGAAGCTCATTTATTCAGTTCACTCTACCCCACTAAGAATTCATTTTTAATTCACAGCTTTTTTCCAAGGATAGTTTCAAAAGGCTTCCCTCACTAAGTTAAAGAATCCAAATAACTCTAATCTTAAACAGAAGCTGGAGAACAGATAAGGGTGGAAAACTACACTGAATGATTTTCTAATTGAAGAAAAATTGTGGTCTTTTTGAATGTCAGTAAAGCCTTTTTTTTTTTTTTATTGTGATAGCAATAGTCAGAAATGTAATGAATATTTTTGAAATATGCATGAAGAACCATGTAAAATGTTATCAGTGATTCAGTGTAACATTAACATAAATAAAGGAATCTATAAATAAGTATGTACATCCAACAACAGGAATTTTCACAAAATTAAGTGCATAGTACTTAAAATAAGTCACCATAATTCATAGTTAAATACATATATTAATAGGAAAAATCCATGTAATCCTTATTAATTTGACAGAGAAAAATACGTATAATGATTTTTGAACTGTTCGTTGACATCATATATAGTTAAGTGTTACAGATCAGATTAGAGACAGTGCACTTCAAAATCTGTTGTCGGATTAAGTCTACAAAAGATATCCAGCATAACTTTTGGATGACTTACTATTGTCATTAGTAGATGTAATCTTTATAATGTTGTGTAGTGCATCAATATTTTAAGCTGAAAACACCATAATTCCTTCTTCATCTATTGAAGAACAAGGATCTATAACAGCCTGAGACCAAAATCCCACTCTTCATAATTGTTTGACACAAATATTTTTGGAAAAAAAAGAAACAAAAACATTTCTACTTCTTATGTTTTTAATATCCAAATGTGGAGGTTGATAGAAATTTCAGGAAGTAACTACCCATTGGTGAGCAGAACAGTCAGAATATGCAGAATGAGGCCAGGCTGCATTGTGATTACCTAGAAGTAACTTATTATTTCTCTTTTATTCTGTTTGGTTTCCACATAAATACTTTTTCTTTGATCCACTAAGACATTTTCTTAAACCTGCATAGCACATTTTATATACGTTTCTCATTCAAATTAGCAATAAAAATAATAATTTGTATAGAAACAACTTGTTTTGTTGCATCTCTTCCTGAATAGCAATGAAAATTTGTAATAAGTAAGAAGCAGGAGAAGAAAATACAGAAAATGTTTTGGAATAAAGTGGTTTAACAGCAAGTCAGAGACAGAAAAAAAGAGCAGAAGTAACAAAGTGAAGCGAGGAGAGGAAACATGGTCAATAAGAACAAAATAGATTTGAAATACTTAAGAGGAAATGACGCATCAGCAGTACACTTTTTAGTAGTATCCACGAGTTTAGGAATATTACATTTAGGTGTAATAAATCCCACAAGTTACATATTTTCATTATTAAATGTATGTGATAATTAATAATGATAAAAATGAGCTCAGTGCATATGTCAATATATTGAAAGAAATGAGAATACATGCTTTCATCCGGAGAAAATGAGGAATTAATTACAAACTGATCATTCAGTGTGATTCATCAAAACCAAAATGTTTTGTTGGGATGCTTGAAAGAGTTTGAAGTTCTAAATTGTAAATTTTTAATATATTGTAACATAGAAAGGTCTATCTAACACAAAACAAATGATAGCATCAAAACAAATTATTTCCAGTTCTTTTGGAGCACCTTCCTTATGAAGAAAAGCTGATGGAATTCGGCTTGTTTAGCTTGGAAAAGAGAAGACCCCAGGGAGACCTCATTGTGGCTCTCCAGTATTTGAAAGGAATGTATAAGGAGAGAGAATGACTGTTTATAAGGGTGAATAGTGATAGGACAAAGAGGAATGGTTTTAAACTAAGACAGGCGAGTTTACGTTAGATATTAGGAGGAAGTTTTTCACCCAGAGGGTGGTGACGCACTGGAACAGGTTGCCCAAGGAGGTTGTGGATGCCCCATCCCTGGAGGCGTTCAAGGCCAGGCTGGATGTGGCTCTGGGCAGCCTGGTCTATTGGTTGACACATAGCAGGGGGGGTCATTGTGGTCCTTTTCAAACCAGGCCATTCTATGATTCTATGATTCTACTGAATGTTAATAAAATAGTAGTTCTTGCATGATGTTTTTCAGATTTTGAAAATAAACTGTTACAAAACATTTATTTTCATTTTAAAAATTGATATTCTGTTCTGGGAAGGAGAGAAGGAAGAAGAGGAAGGAAGGGAGGAAGAGAGGAAAGAGCATTCCCAATTGACTGAAAATTCTGTTCCTATTGCCAACATCTAAATTGGGCTCAGAGTCAATTATATACAACTTGTCTACAATTATAGTTATTCCAGGTTAAATAACAGAAGTAGGTAAAGTACATTATTAAAAACCATTAAAGGACAGGGCAATTATTTATATCAAATTCTTTCTGCTTGGTATGTTTTGCTTACTGTTCCATGGAATATTAATTAAAAATCACACTATAAGACTGTAAAATTCAGACAAATCTGAATAATAAATATCAGAAGGGCTTCCTAAAAGTGGGAAATAATTCTTGAATTTAGTTGTTTCCACTGGCATTTCAAAGGAAGTATCTACAAAACTGAATTCTCATTCTAGAAGACTGTGGCTTTAACAAGGTTTAGGGGAACAACTCAGATTTTTCTAAGGGATGCTAAACCTGAGAAGATTTTTAGCATATGTGTTTTTCAAAAAGCTGAAAATGGAAATGAATGAAATGGAAACGAAATGGAAAAGCCATGAGAATATTTTAAGGGCTATAGAAAATTTAGTTTTGTGAGTTATGCCTATTTAGACTACCAATATTAAGTTGACTTGATTGTACTGTCTGCTTAGCTTTGCTAGATGAGATATTTGTCCTTTAATCTAGTGTTTAAAGACAACGCTAAAGGCCATTGGGAATTTAATGAAAAACTCTGAAACTGGAAGAGATTACTATTCTTATGACTGAATATGATAACTATCAGAATATGCAAGTTGGATTTTTCTGTCTTTTAACAGTCTTTATAGTCATATTTTTCCCTTCTGCGAATACAGGTTATTGGTCTCAATGAGGAAAAATGTTTTGACATTCAACAGTCCGTGTACTTCAACACATTAGTCTAGATACTCCAATGTACCTTTTTGATCTCAAAATAAGAGTTTGAAATGTTACAAAACAAAACAAAAAATACAACAATATTGTCATTATTAGTCAAAACAGCATAATGGAGAACTTTGTATTCCACTTAATCAGTTCCAATGACTTGCAGTTAAGATGTGGCAGATGTAATGTATTAGTAACCATTCAACTCCTGGGAAAGTCAGTGGTTTATCTTTTTGTCTATGTCTAAATTGTGGAACTGAAGCATTCTCACAGATCCAGAACCAGCAGGTTCTCTGCTTGCCAAATTGTTATCCCATACCTTTGTCGAGATCAGCCTTGTCAAAAGCGGCCTCAGCAGAGGTACATGCAACAGGAGCAGGAAGGAAGCTGCAGCATCAACAGCAGTCTATGTAGAGAGAATGGGAGCTGCAAAGACTGTTTGATCCCATTTCTTGTTGGCTCTCTGCTTCCAAATCAGTCTATTTACCAATGTACAACCACAGTTTTGCTAATAGAGTCTACTGTACATCTGAATATTTTTTACTAAAATGTGGTCGGGCATCTGATGTTAGTGCTAACGTTCACAGGAAAAACATTGCAGTGGAAATGCTTCTCAGCACTTCAGAAGGTGTAGAAATCTATTGCCATACTATGCAAACACACAGAAATACATCTCCAAGAGCCTGCACTGCTGAACACCCAGTGGACATTATACATTTTAACACTTTTAATTTGAAAGACTATTTTCAGTGCTTGTTTACATATTTCATTTATGATCATTAATTTTCAACAGCACTTGCTAACAGGATGTTGAGGCAATACGGCATACACTATCTAATTGGTTTTATAAAGCTTTACATTGAAGTGAAATCTACTTTATGGACATCTGCCTACTTAGTATATTATAAGCAGAATATATCCTTTTTTCCTACCGCTTAAAGGATTTACATAAGTACATTCCAATGGCATCTTTAAAGGTTTTAAACTAAATATTTGGATGTTTTAAGGATACCAGCAAAGGAGTAACTTACCTGCTTAAATCAGACATTAGAATTAAATCTGACTTGTTGTTCCCGAGGTGGTCTTCATGGTTGATGTGCACAATAAGTTGAAAAAATTATCCGATTTATCAGCTTCTAAGATAATACTGTTGTTATGCCTATTGTGGTTACCTTATTCTATGGCCACAAAGGAAGAATATTTAAACCAGATTTATTTCTAATAAAAGGTATGTGTTTCTCAACTTTGCCATCCTTAGATACTAAACTGCAGTTAAAATCAAGAGTCAAGCTGAAAATTGACATTCCATATATAGCAGCTTAAATTAACTGCCGGGCAATGTCAACACAGTCATAAATTGCCTGAGTCAAGGAGCCGACTGAAGTAATCAGTGATCTCTCACCCACTGTCCATTCTTCCCCTCTGACAGTGGTATTTTCTCTGCAGAGGCCACTCTTTCTTGCTTTATGTGGCATAAGATCTTTTAGGAAAGACCCTAGGTCATTTGTCTGCCTGGAGATAACCATCTGATATCACTTCAGGTCAAATAGGTTTGAGAGGAGGAGACTTGGCTAGGACAGGAGGTTCATTGTTCTCATCCACATCAACCCCTGCTGGTGCCACCAGCTCAGATGTTGTCTTCCAACATAACCCAAACTTGCACTTAACTGCTGTCTGTCACAAAAGCGCAACGATCATGAGATAATTGCAGTCTTCTTCTATCACACAGACTGCGATTATATCTTGCATGTAGATTTCCGAAACCTGTGAGCTGTGGCAATTAAACATATTATTTGATTTCCAGAAGTGTCAATCATTTAGTAGCTGAATGTGATTTTAATAGCCTAATTACAGGCAGAGAATGTCTGAATGCTTCTTCTTCCATTCTCCCTAAAATTAAAGAAAGTATTTTTTCTCATTAGAGCAATGAGTTCACCATTAAGATTCAGTCATGCAATTTGTACTCCTGTTGCCAGGTATTCAGGTTATGCTGGCATACCACAGTGAAGTACCTAAAAAAACCGAACAGTTAATCTCTAGAGGCATTACATCAGGTCCTGGAAATATTGTTGAATTTTTTTACTGTAAATGTTATATCCATCATCTGGTATGTACGTATTGCACAGTATGATGCTACATATATTTCTTGTATTTACATAAGTGTATGGGAACTGCTGAGTCATGGCCTGAACAAGTGATCGAGCATCTGGAAGGAGAGACCCAGTCAGCCCTGGGAACTCACCTGTGCAAGTCAGAAGGAGTGGAGCCTGGCTCTAACTCTGTTAGACCTCATCTGAGAACTGACTGCCACCAAGGAAGAATCTCTTGCTGTAGATCTCTCCTTTGTGGAGTTTTTCTGTAAGCTGAGATCTTTGGAGATGGGTGAGCAATCTTCTTTTTGTGACATTTTCTCATTGTGCTGGTCCTGCTGCCATTACAGTAAGTGAGTAAAGATTACAAAACTGAGAGGAGATTGCACCAGAGTCTAAAAATCATGAATGTTTGCTACTTCTATGCTAGCAAACTCTTCTCTACTACTGCACTATTTATTTCATGAATGTTATCAACTAGTCTCACTCAAGGTAAGCTCCTTGTTTTTGCAAGTATGATTACAAGATTATGTTAAATTGACTGTCAATGTTGCATTAAACCACTTAGTTGCTACACCAAAGTTCTTTTTGCTGACCTTTCCAATCTTATAGGTATTCCTTTCACTCTAAACTGAACTTTTCCCATGAGCAAAAATATACCTGTATGAAGATGATCTGGGGGACAGAAAGATTCATCTGAACATTTTTAACATTTCAATAACACTGTTATTTTGGAACTGCCTTGCCTCTATGTCATTTTTTTTTAACATTACACTAACTCTGTCTGTAGCACTGAACCACTGTTGAAGTTGTACTTTAGAGCTATTTCAGTGAACATTACAAGCAAATACAATTTGTCTTCATAAATCTGAAATTTATCACATAAAGATGTAAAATTTGAACTTATCATGCTTCCAGCACTTAAAATAATAAAGAAAAAGTGAGAAATACGTAGGTCACTCCAAAAGTAATGCCTCTTTTTTATATCCACGAAAACTAAAGCAGATAAAAAGAGTACATTAATACTGTTTGATGGAGCAAATTCTCAGCTACAAAACACTATTCTTTCATCATAATCAGTACCATCAACTATGCATTTTCAATAAAAATGAACAAGAGCCTGCATAATGTGCTCATAAAATAATATGCAGATGAGAAGTCACCGTTGTTGAGAAGCACCACCCTCTGCCTCCTCTGCTGACATCCACTGCTTGATCTCCATAAACATTCAGTAAGCATCAATGAATGTCAGTGGATGCTGTTTTTATCCCACATGGACGAATTCAGTGTCACACCTCTGCTTCATACAAACTTCCATGTCAGACATCATTTTGTCAGAGTGCCCCTCTGCTGCCATCTGTCACATATCTGCGTCTGGCACTGTTGGTTAATATAATTAAAAAGGAGGCATTACTTTCAGAGCAGCCCTAGCAAGTGCTAAAGAAGCAATGATATTTGAAAAATAAGAACGTCCTTTCAAATTTTACTGAAGTCATCACTTCTAGTGAAAAATTTGCAACAACATGGTTTTAAAACCAACACTTCACATCTCCCATTCCCCTGAAAAAAATACCTTAGAGCCTATTGTGCTGCCAAACAATCCAGGACATAATATGCAACACATTGTTCAGTTTCTAAAATGTAAGTCGGTAGGAGACAGAAGAGCTATTGCAAATCTTTGAAACTATCAGCTCCTCTGAGACACCATGGAATTTTTAAGAAGAATCTTGAAGAGTGATTGTGCTTCTTTTCTCAGAAACACAGATATCACTCAAGAAAAAAGAGAAAGCACAGAGAACTCAATGTAGCTCCTACAGAAATACAGTCAGTATTTTTCATGTTGACTGCACAGTTATATGGTCAGAGTGGAAGCAACAAGGAATTATTTCTCATTTTTTTTCTTTTTTTTTTACTATATCATACTTGAAAGGGGATAAAAATTCTCTACTTAGATGAGCAGTATAGAAAGGAAAAACTTCCACTAGGAACATGGGAAGTATCCATCTGATTTTTTGTGACAGCTTGGATGTGAAAGTTTGTCTTTTAAATCCAAAGAAATTCATTAGGAAAAGAGATGGGACTTCACTTTTTTTTTTTTTCTTAAAAATTGCAGACCTTCCTGTGTCATTTTAAATGGCAGAAAAGCTGAAGGAATTTGAGAGGCCAATAGAGGTGTACCATAGATACTTGCCTAGTGTTTCCATTTATCTTAATTCACAAAAGCAAGTGATTAGAAATTTTTATTCTAGGCACATACGACAGCCTGACCTGCATAGATCTATCAACTTAGCCTGAGTATTAAAAATGAATATGATTGGAAAGGTCTACTGTGTCAATGGAAATTAAAGTATTAATGGCATAAGGGGATGCATTTTATATGGCTAATTATGAATACGTATATTTAAAAATTAAAATGCTTTACAATACTTTCCATCCATAATGATCATACACATTAAGTATGAAGTGAAAAATATTCAAGCATAACACTTGCACTTTATTAATCTCAGTCCCTGAGTATTTCAGTTTTAAAACTAAATTATTTTTTTTTTTTTCTGAAGCAGATGTCATAGCAAAAAGGCATTCTACTATCAGAAATATTATACAGAATATTTATTTCTAAATTCTATTTAAATTTAGAAGGGCTGATCTGAAAGTAACTTCTCCTGTCTTATGATGGCACACGATGTCAGAGACATATATTGCTGCAGAAGCTTACAGGAGCAGCATGAGCACTCTTGTTCATCTCTGGTGAAAATGCATTGCTAATGGTCTTGACTATGCTGAAAAAATAGTATTTTATAGCTGACAATTGGCTCTATTCAAATAGTGTTATTGTGCTTTTTGTATCTGTTGTAGTTTTCATGGAAATCAATAGAAGCTATTACCTTTGCACCTGCATACGTAATTCAGATTTATGACAACTACAACATAATTGTAGATTGCAAAGAGTCTGAAAGTGAATTAAAGTCTTCACAATGATAGTTGTTGTTTTTTTTTTTTTTTCATATGAAGGTCAGATAGTCATTTTCTATCCCCATTTTTTATGATAATCTTTGCAAACAGTAACAAAAGGAATGCTTTTCAACCAGGTCAGGTCTTCTCTTTCCAAGACACTTGCACAGTTGAAATTAATTTGATTTTTTTCTAAATACAAAATTAAATACAGAAGGACTCAGTCTGGCCTCACATTCAGATCAGTTTCAACAGCAATAGAATCTTGATGCTTTCTGTCAGCTATGGCTCATATTTTGCTATGGTAAAAAGAGTCACCCAGGAGTTGTACCCAATAATATCTTTATTTAAGGATAACTTGGCTCTCCTGAGTGTTCTTCTTATAACTGCTATTTGTCAAGTAATCTATAGTAAGTCAGGCTCTTTCTTGAAAGACATTTACTGCACAGAAGAACATACGAATCAAAACTGGTATAAACAGAAAGGAATGTGGATACAGAGAAAGAGATGACAGCTTCAGCTTGACTATTTCATATTTTGTTTTAAAATGATATTTCCCTTACATGTTAGATAAATTAACTGGATCTCAAACACATATGAGAATTAAGGGAGATAAAAGTCTAGCAAATTGGTAAATGAGGTGATCAAAGCAGAAAAGGTATTGCAGAAAAAGGAAAAAGAAAAGAGATATCAGTGAAATGAAGATCATGTAATTGATGGACAGGACTGAAGAAAAGGAAACTTGAAAGATCTAGCTAAGGATTACAAACCGCAGAGATGCGTACAGAGCTTCAGAATCAAAGAAGGTTTTGATATAGCAGCTCAGCATGGTATCCAAGCAGTAAAGTAGCTCTGAGAACCACAGCAGGGCCAGCAGCAGAAGGATCTCAGTGTGAAGAGCTACTGAGCTTCTGGGAACATAAAGGCTCATTCCCTACATAGGTAACAACTAGTTTTGTTTTTGAGAGGCTCAACATAGATTGACTTTAAAATGTATTCTGAAATACTTCACAGTCTTGGAATGGGGAAGGAAATGATGAATTCATTCTGCATTTAACAAACTGTTCATTTACCTCCCACTGTTTTATCAAACCTAAGATTTAATGTGATTGGTGAAAACTCACACTGAGAAGGCAACAAACTGATAATATTATTCTAACATTGTAGTAGATTTCAGAGTCCAATTGTGACAAATTCTGTTACTACAGCAAAAAGTAAGATTAATCAAAGAAAGGCATAAAATAGGATCAGCAATAGTGCTCATGTAGCTTGTTAAGGCTTGCTTTTAGCATCTCCATATGTAAAAATGTAGAAATGAGATGAATGGTGAAGTGTGATTAAATTCCAGCCTTCATTTTCTCTTCAGATTTTCTTTTCTCTAATCTCAGTTTGAGGAATGTGTCACAACTTGCTTATTTGTAACTTACAAGATACATGATTTAATAAAAAGTGTATACGAGCCTGGTTCTGAATTTGTAAATCCAGCAAATTCATATTTGACTTACTCTTGGAAATGTGGTACAGCTTGTTTATGATATCTGAAGTACTAATTAAAGGATTTCTAATTCTACTTGACAATACACTGGTGCTTAACACTTGATTGGCTTATGCGAGATAATTTTCTGACAAAAAAGAAAGTGAACTACAAATCACATTCCATTACAGCCTAGAAAAAATGCTTAGAACTATGATCACTGGACATCCCTGACTAATAGGTGTGATATCTATTTCATTCTACTTACAGATGCTGGAAAAACGTAACTTCTCTTTATATACAATATTTCTAATGGAGTCTTTACTGTCCTAAAGATTTCTTCTCATACTCTTTTTTGTTTGAGAAGAGTTAATTGCAGCAGTAGGTTTGCTTCTTTTCCCCAGTCCTGTGTTCTAACCTAGGAAATTTTTATCTGTATCCCAGTTATGCCACAGTTTCTCTGCCTCTTCAACTCACACCAAAGCTGAGTTTACTGTATTTCATCCTCTTATACATGATATATTATTTTCCCCATATATTAGTCTTTTGTCTAGAAAGATAGATTTATTTTCTTACTAAGAGAGTCTCAAACATCTCTCCAGATATTTTTGAGATTTCTCATGATATGAAAGTTGGTAGGAAATTCATAGCAGTCAATTCAGCTGGTTAGTTTCCCTAAATGCAGAGAAAATAACTTCTACAACTTCTTCTGCATTTAGGGAAACTATCCAGAAGCCTTACTTATTATTTCTTATAGCATAGTTTACACATTTCCTTATGCCATGCCTTTCTAATACAGAAACATTACTTACATCCAGTACTTTTCACCTTTTCCCCCTTCAAGAACAGTCATTTCCCACACACCCATTTTATTTGATATGTAACTCTAAACTCTGTAACTTTAAATTGTTTGGAACAGGACTGGAACATGCAAATATTGTACTGTTTATCTGTTGCTTTACATGTTGCTCTTAAATGACTTAGCAATATATTTAACATGCCAACGTTTCTGAAAATATTTTTTTTACCTTCACAACCATTTTCAGAACCCAAGAAAAATTTCTCTTCTCACCACAATTGGTGCAACTAGAGTGACAGCATTTGTCTTGTTTTTGTTACAGGAGCATTAAAAGACTGAGAATTTCCATTCCAATATAATTGACAGAACGGAGGACAAGCAGTATATAACTTTGGTGCTTCCACTTCATGCTAAATCAAATGCCCTTATAGATCACAATATTGAATGCATTCACAAGTAGACTGAAAAAATATTAAGTTCAATAAATTTAAATCCATTTACATTTGTCTGACACAATCTACCCACAGTAGAAATTTGTTAGATTTTATCCTATTGTCCTCCTAATATTTACATCTTTCATTGAGTTTCCCTTCAGAATTTGTTCTAAAATCTTGTGTAGTAGTAATGGGATTTTCACATTTGATTTTTCTCTTCTACTGACAGGAGATGACAGATTCTTTGAAAAGTGAACTTTCAGCTTTGTGTATCATTAAACTTATACTTTATAGAACATAGATTCATTAAAAATTTACGAGTAGTTGTGGGTGAATGTCAATAAAAAACTTTCATGCTTTTTCTGTTTCTTGTCATTTTGTTGATATATAGCCAAGAAATGTAGGCAGGAAGGATTTTCCAAAGTTCACCTAGTCAACCTCCTTTTCCCAGCACAGTGTCATTGCACACATACAAGATAGAAATTGCATGCCATTTTGCATACCTGGGGGACCTGGGGTCTCTGCTCACACTGAGGGTATGTGGCTACTGCTTTCCCCACTCCAACTGCTAGAGCTCTTGCTCACTTCTCTCAGGCTGGTCCAACCCCGACTACCTGTTTTGGGAAGACACCAACTTGTTCTCATAGCTCCCACTTTCTCCAGCAGCTGGAACTACAGCCTGTGGACCTACATCCCCAGCCCGACCCCAGTTTCACCAACATACACATAGGTTTGGTCAGTAGCTGACTCACAGGGCTTGCAGCACATGTGCACATGAGAGAGAAAATGGGAATGCACAAAGAAACAGAGTTAAGAAAAAATTTAGTGAGAAAACTTAGATCACAGACTGTGGTGATCAACCCCATTTTACACAGAAGTAGCACTTTTTATACCCCTTTATATCTTCTTCCTTCCTTGTTCCTCCTTCCCTAGCACATTCTCCTTAACTCACAGTTTTATTAGCTTCACAGAATCACAGAATCACAGAATCACCCGGGTTGGAAGGGACCTCAAGGATCGTGTAGTTCCAACCCCCCTGCCTGGCAGGGCCACCAAACATACACATTTAGATCAGGTTGCCCAGGACCCCGTCCAACCTGGCCTTGAACACGTCCAAGGACGGGGCATCCACAACCTCCCTGGGCAGCCCGTTCCAGGGCCTAACCACTCTCCTAGTAAAGAACTTAAGCTTCAAGGTTTGTTCTTCCTGGAAGTAGTACCTGACTTTTCATCCTTGCCAATTAGTGGCTGGCAGGTCTGTATGTTGTCACTTGATTGTTTTGGTTTAAATGCAGAATTTTCCACTTCTCTTACTGAACAGAAACCTGAGTTCCAGCTCCTTTCTAACTCGAGACTGCTCTGAGGTCCTGTCCAAACATTTATGCTTCACATTCTTTCCAACAGTAGCTCTAAGTATAACGATCACACTCACTGTTCAATTACTTAGTTTAATAATGAAAATGCTAGTGGTAGCATAATCAGAGATGAACTTGGTATAAGCCTGTTCTTTACACTTCTATTTTCGCTGTAATCCACTTATAGTTCTGAGTACTTTTTCAACCAGATACATATTTGAGATTAGTTGTTTCTATGGTAGCTTATTGCTGCTCATTGCTTCTACTTATTAGAACATCACATCAGCGTGGAAATGTCACTATTGTCAAGATGTATCCTTTTCTTTCTTACATTCATCTCTGTTATCTTTTTAAAGAAAAACTTGTGTTCAATACAAATTGTTTATGAGAAGCCTGTATTAGTTGTTTCTCATCTAAACAGTTTTCTTTTAGGTGTGTACAAATTGTTCTCGTAAATTTTTGAGGAATTCAAGCCAGTATATTATTACTTCCATCTTCTTTCTTTTTCCATTTTTTGGAGAGAGGCATTTCATTCATCTTCTAGAAACCATTTGTTAAATCACTACTCCTCTTTTTGAATGAACTGAACTCAAAATTCAGCAGAATGGGTAAGTGGGAAACTCTAAATGAAGATCAACACCACAAATCAAGAACAGGAAACTAAGCAATTGTTCTGCAGAACAGAACCTGAGCACTCAAATACTATCTTTATGATAATTGTTTATTCTTTTCTGGTAGCACCTAAGATTTATTCTGTCCACAGCGATCTAAAGTGTGTACATATTATTTAATCTGCTCATATACTCTAGGAAATCTTCCCTCTGAGTAAAGAGTGACAATTATATTAGCCACATGATTACGTTTTGAATTTTATTATAAAGTAATGAAAACTGACAGACATTTTCCTGGTATCTTTTATTTATAGCTTTTCTTTCTGCAGACATCAGAGCAATAGTATTCCTAAATTCCTACAGCATTTGTTTTTTAAAATCTAGGAATGTGATTTATTTTTTCATTCAAATAGGACTCTTACTTACATCTTACTTATATCACCTTTATCAAAAAGATTGTAATCAGTGTATCACATCTAGTTGAAAACACTTTTTCCTCATTTAGATAAAGTTGCCTATAACATCCATCTACTATGCTCATTATCTTTTTACCAGCCGGTAGAAGGAAAGATACATCCCTAAATTTTTAATAGTTCTGTTATCTGTTTCTGTATTTCCAAGGTGTTACTTTCCTTCTTTTCTCTATCAATGGTATTCACTACTCTTTAGCTTAATCTCCCATTTATTTTTTAAGTTATTTTCAGCTAACCAATTTCTGTACCATCTTCCACTGAACTTGGGGAAAAAAAATCCATTTAAAAATCTGAGGCTATCCCCAAAAAAGAAAATTTAGAATTGGTTTGGAAAGTGTTCCACCATCAAGTTAAAAAATATTTGAACTTCACTCTTTTTTCCTATTATTGTAATATTTGTTTGTCTAAGTTGTCATTTTTTTTCCTGATGCATATCTTGCTGATATTTCACAGTAGTAACATACGTATTAACTTTTTTTTTTTTAAATCTCCTCTACATTTGTCATTCCCATTCATAAATACTCATCTTGGGTTTAGAATAGATAACATGTCTTCCTCTCTAACTTCAGAAGAGAGTACATTGATCTGCTGAATCAGAAATGTAGGTGCAACATTTTTAGAGGGTTTCCTCTTCAGTTTAAGAACTGGTTTGAACAGAGCAAAGGACTGGGAAATTCATACAAACACTCAGTATTTTATAGAGAAACTCTTTTAGATTTTCCTAAGAGAACTACCAATACATGCTGCAGTGTGGGAATAATATTTTTCTTTCAGAAGTTTACAGAAAACTGGACAACTCATTCCACTATTTTAACTTTTCCTGTTGCAGACTGTTTTCTAGCTGGAATTCCCCCTGCTGCAAATTATAGCTGTTGCCTCTTTCCTTCACTGAGGCTGATCTGGGGCATAAAACTGTAACAGTAGTGACTCTCCTAAACCCTACTAGCTTTCTCTAAGGTGAACAGATGCCTAATTAGAAGGTGAGCTCCAGCCCTTCCACCCTCTTAATCATCCCCTGCCAGACTCATAGTTAATCAGTGCCCATATAGACCGAGGCAATGGAACAAGACTACAGACACGCCCCCACAAGATCTGACAAGAGGGAACAACCTCTTCTTTTACCTACTGTATACACTTTTCTTAACATTCACCAGAATCGTTAGTCTTCTTAATCACAAGGATACAAGTTTGCAAAACATGTGCAAGCTGAAAAATGCAAAAGTGCCTTTGCATTTGCCTATGTTAAACTTCAAGCAGTCTCTGCCAACTCATTCTTCCAGCTTGTCAAGGTATTTCTGAGCATCCTCCTAAACATCATGCCGTCCTTCTCATCACCTAGGTCATCGCAATGTTCACCCTCACCTGCAGAATACTATAATCAGATTTGATTCTCTCAAGGTTTTTCTCAGGAGTATTCTCTTCTACCTGTTCAGTCTGACCCCTCCTTGTAGGCTGGTCTGAAGCTGTTTAGCTGCTCTGGGTGAAGTTGCTCTGCGTTCCAAGCTAACTCAAGCATTCTGTACAGATTTCCAGATATAAGCATAATTAATTGCTGTTGAGATGAAACCCTTCAGAGACACCCCATTCAGCTATATGAGGATTAGGCTGCACATGTTAGTGGTTTAAAAGTGAATCTATAACAAATTCATGTGAAATTCTTTCTTTTCTACATGAGTGGTTCTGGTTTCCAGGAATATTTTTTACTGACTTAGTATAGAAGCTAGGATAGTTTGTTAATTTCAGAAATAAACTGAAATGAAACAACTTTCACATGATTGTTCAACAATTGTGATTATTAATAAAGTATTCACAGAGGGAAAGTAACTGTCATTAGTGAATATAAATTTGAAATACTACAGATCTTTCATCTTCTTGGGGAGGTATAGGGAATTCAGAGGAATAATTTACCCCATACATTGTGAAGTCTAACTTTTTTATATAAATTCCTTGCGAGAGAAATCTCATTAAATGTTATTCTTTTTGTTACAAAGTTCTGAAGCTTGCTTTCAGTTGACATCATTATTTTGATAACATAAAAGTATTCTCGGTTTAAAAGCAGTCTCAAGAAAAAGCATACTACTCTCATAGAAAAATCCATTCTGTCATTCAACACAAAATTGCTTAACCTTAACTGCAAGAAGATGGGAGAGAAAAGTCTTTATTTTATCTTGTGATTACTTTGCCTTAACTCCCTGCTTTAGAGCAAAAAAAAAAAAAAAAAAGAAAAAAGAAAATTCAAAGAAAGGCAATGATAAATAACAGTGAAAATGAGTCACCAAATGAGTTATAAAGTAATCACTGATGGAAGAACAGAGACTGATAAAGGTAATAACATTTCACTGTCTTCCTAAAAGAACTTGAAATTAACTGGTAAATACTAAATTCAATCCGAAAGATAAATCTATGATTAAAAAATGTTGCTACTACTCCATACAGATTATTTTTTATTTCTCCAGGCAAGCATTATATATGGTTGATAGAAACAGTTTTGGAACATTACATTCCAGGAATGCAGAATTAGCCAAATTCCATTCAAGACCAGTATGACTGGCTGTGCTCTGGCAAAGATGCGGTGGATAATCTTAGCTCCACTGAAATTAAAACTATCATTTCTACTCTTACTATCAATTCAACATTCTTAGATAGGCTTTGAAATCATTTCTCCAACTGCAGTTTGTTGATTGCCCTCTTTCCTTTTGAGTTTGTTGTTCTTATTACATGTAGATTTCTGACCTTCCTAACCGCAAACTCAGGTTAAAAAATATATACATTGCTTATAATTCTATTAATGAAGTAATACAGCAAGCAGCAAGGCAGAGTAGTCACACATTGTTGGACTAACAGTAAATATTACCTATGCATCAGCTGGGATATAAAATTCCTAGCTACAGCTTTTCCTAAACACAAAATATTGCTTTCCAATAAATACTACCTCACAGTTGCTAATTGGCTGTAAAAGAAATTTCAGTATTTTTAACCTAAACAACATACATTATTTATCTATCTTACTTCATAGATTCTCAGCTAATTTAGACTTATGATGAGAGTCAAATGACTATTTAACATGGGTTTGTGATGCTTCAGGTTCCACCTTAGTTCAACTGAATTCTAGAATATAATTAGAATTAGATTTTTGACATAAATATTTCCCAGAACAAGGACCCTGCAGTGACTAAGAGTTTCCCTTCAAATCATCACTTACCCTTGTTTTATGATCAATTATGCAGACATTCCCATCAGCCAATTCATATCAATCAGTCTATATGTGAAAACAGCTACTTCAGTTTATGACCACATAAACTGGATTCCAAAGGAGATATGAATTAACATTTTTTGTTCTGCAAATTGTATCCTAGATCTTTATGTAGGACAACTCTAAGATTTTCAGCATGTTGTGGATGCAAGTTGCTTGCCCAGCAAGCACTGTGTTTTAGGAGCTAGGAACATAGAGCGTTTTTCCAAATCATATGGCACCTAATTAACAAAGCTGACACTAAAATAAACAAGAAGTGAGAATTTTGCATAACCATACAACTTTTTTTTATTATCTAGCTGCAGTTAATAGCAAACAGCCAAGTATAAGTCGTTAGCTCACTTCGTATAAGCTTTATATATTGTGATTAACTGTACTCCCAACATTTCTGAGTCTTTGGAAGTTGCCTTTTTTCCGCCCTCAAAATCTGACTCAGTTTTTATTTATTTTTTTAAAAACAGACTATAGTGAGGCCTCCTGAGCTACATTAAAATAGCTGTTGAAAAAGAGTGGTTTTTTTTTTTTTTTAAGATACATCAAATTCCAAAGCAGTTCTAAAATTCACTGTTCTGCTGATCTGAATTGTTTGTTCATTTTTCACCAGTTCCTTGATTTATTCCTGTTTTGATTCCTGCTGAAATGAACACCTTCTAGATTCTCAGTGTGTAGAGTACATAGGTACATACTTAATGCAGTACTGCAATTAGATTTAAATATGTGATCTGTATCAAAATATAATGTGCAAATCATGCACTTGTACTGTAACACAGATATCCTTTTAGAGAAGTATGCTTTGTTATGAAGCAATTCTAGAATGGTGAAAGTACAGAATTCTTTTTTTTAGCACCATTTCCAAAATTTTCCAGGCATTGAATATCATCTCGCCAAAGCCTGTTCTATTTTTCATCCATTTTTTTTTTCTTTTAATCCCCTTATACTCTTAGGAGTATTTATTCTCTTTCCTTTTTTTCCTTTTTAAACCTGAAAACAGCCATCAAATTTCAATATGAATTCACATATTCCAATTGCTGGTCAAATGTATTTTAATAATTTGGCACTTAATAATCAAACATGTTTTAATGCTTTGCTTTAAGAACTGAAACAGTATTTCTCTGAACAAACAAATGAAAATATCCTGCCTGTATTATTGCCCGCTAGGGGTAGAAAAGACTGAAAGTTGCAAAATCTCTTTTTGGGGCATTCTGGATGCACACCACACTTGTTCTCTTCACACTTTCTCTCTCACATCACACTTGCTTTCACCAGCTTAATTACTCATTTAACTTCAGTCATGCTCCCCTAGGCTCACATCCACTTACTGGCACATAGTTACATTTTATTTCACAATGCCTTTGATATGGCTCCTGGAATCTAACTGTGCCAAAAAGTCTAACTCATAGCCCAATTGTAAGAAACAGCCCAAAAAAATGGAAGTTCCGGTTTTTTTTTTTAATTATTATTTTTATTTTTTAAATAGATATCTAAATTACAGCTGAAGGATGCGTTTCACCCAAAGGACATCCAAATATTCAGCTTGAAGTGACTAATGCTCACACAAGTCTTTTCCAGAAAAAAAAGTTCAAGTTATTTATATGATTTGCATTGTTTTTCACTCCTTCACATCTCTTTCCTTTCTTTATTCTCTTTTGCATTCTCACTCACAACACACGTGGAAAGACAAAAATAAATAAAATTTTATGTAAAAGAAATTGATACAACCTTGAGATTTAAGAAGAACATGTCATATAGGAGTGCTGGAGCTGTAAGTAGCATGAACGGTGTGTGCTGACATAGACAGGAGGAGGTTACATGGATAAGGCAAATATACATGAATATCCTGGCATTTTACCTGTAGCACAGCCATCATAACATTTTATATGTAAATTCAGATTTAATTTATTAGAAAATTAGAATTATTATTTATACACTGCAAATGTACAAACTTTCCACTACAAGTGGAGATAAAGCAATACATTCCAGCCCATAGTTGTTTTATTAGTTTGGCTTTTTTTCCAAAAGAAGGAAAAACAATAATAATCGGTTTAATAGGTAGTTAAGAAGCAGATGGAATTGATAAGCATATTCCTTCTTTTAATAGCATTTCATGGTACCAGGAACATGATGAAAATGATGTGATTTTTACGGAAAGAAATCACAATACACTTGATATATTACAGAACAAGTGTGGGTTTTTTTTTTTCCCTAGTTACACAGACTTAATATGTTATTCAGGGTGAACAGTGAAATTACACTATTCCCCAGGAAACATTATCGTAGGTGACTGCATTTCCTGCCATCTAAAAGGTTATATTAAACAGAGTGGAAAACTCTCTAACAGCGGTTATATAGTTGCTTATTGAATCACTAAGTATATATTGCTTAAGCAAAAGAAAATGAATGTACACATTAATTTGTAATGAAATGTTGCACTGGGGTGTAAGTCAAACTATATATTTTGATTATGATCTACACAGACATATGAACATGCTGTTTCCCTATTGTACAATAAAGTCCAATGAAACTATCATATTTGTCTAAGCAAAGTAAAGGTCATGATGTATAACACTACACTGTTACAACAGCAATTCTGTGGTCAAATTGCATGACAGAAGACATCAAATTTTTGTGAAACAATAAATCAAAACCTTCATTTTCTGCTACCATGTCCTTACAGAAGTAAAGATGCAACTATTTCAATATAACATGGAATATTTGAGGAGAGAAGAAAGACTGGAAATTAAATACTCAACCAGACAAAGAAAAAGATTCTGCTTGAAGTGACTAATGCTCACACAAGTCTTTTTCAGAAAAAAAAATTCAAGTTATTTATATGATTTGCACTGTCTTTCACTCCTTCACATGTCTCTTTCCTTTCTTTATTCCCTTTTGCATTCTCACTCACAAAACACATGGAAAGAAAAATAAATAAAATTTTATGTAAAAGAAATTGATGCAACCTTGAGATTTAAGAAGAACATGTCATATAGGAGTGCTGGAGCTGTAAGTACAGACAAAGAAATCACATAGAGAAGTGACAAGGACTAGAAAATCATTCTGTGGAAAAAATAAATTTGAGCTAGTTACTGTGAAAGAAATGAAGTTTCATTTGAGCTTAGAAGTGCTAAATTAGTCAATAGCTTGCCCAAACAGTTAGGCAAAAATATCCCCAGACAGTGCATTTCAGAGTGCTTTTTTTTTTTTTTTCCCTGTCCCCCCCCTTCCTTCTCAAAAATACTTCAGTGAATATAAAGTAAAAGCATCCCCCTACCTACCATTCTGGTGCCACAATAACTGGAGCAGTTAGTAACTAGAAATATAAAATGAAGAATCTGTTTTGGGGTACTACACAAGGCTGTGTTACCCTATGGCTCCCTTCAGGTCTATGCATTTGATTATGAAAGTAAGATGTGGGAGACAGATAATTTTTTTCCAGATATCACCCTGAGATGAGTTGGGGGGGCAGTCAAAGCACTCACCTTGCACTCAAAGCACTCATCTTGTATTCAGAATATGAGAAGCACTACTGGGTCTCACAGTTTAGTTGCAGCCTTATTTTACTACTTACTGAAAAAAGAGAAACAAGAATGATTTAATGCAAAACAATTTGGGGGAATAGCATAAAGGACTATAAACGTATGTAATAAAAAGGTGATATAAACTAGTCAGAACATTTTAAAAAAAAGCCTTTTTTACTGCTTTGTAAGATGATCTCTAAAAGGTCAATGGAGAATACAATAAGTGACCTTCCATATCTAGTACCTTAGAGGCATGAGACACTTTTTCCTGAAAATTATACTCAGTTCATTCATTAAGAGTTACATTATACTGAGGTTTCACACAACAGTTAATCTCTATGATTTCTGAAAAGTAAGGAACCTAAACACAGTGAAAAAAACTATTGTCTATAGATTAAAGTCTTTGTGGAAAAACAGTGATAAGAGAATTTCCTTTTCTTGATTGCCAGAGGTTGCTGACCTTCTGTGTACAGAATCTGACAAAGACTATCACATTTTGCCAAATGTGAAATACTTTTTCAAAAATTCCAATTCATATGGTAAATTAGGAGTGTACAGTCTATGCAATATTAACAAAGATATTTAAAATTTAATTATATTCATTTTTGTGGATACTTGTAACTCCTCAAAGACTGATTAACATATTTAGAGCTAGAACTATGGTTAAATTCCAATGAATATTTTCAAATTTGCAAAGGGTATCTGGAATTACAGATTAATTCTTTCCAAACAGGATGAAAATGTAAACATACACTTTCATTTCAAAAGAAACTTTACATTTTCCGGGGAAAAAAAAAAAATAAAGAAATAATCAAGTGTAATATATAATCATAGTAAAAAATCAATTGTAGGTAGCAATGTTGAGATTTTCATGAAATATAAACACTAATACATTTCAAATCACTATTCAAGGCACCCATATACAGTAAAAGAAAAGGGAAAACGTAAGATTGAACGATTACTAGAAATTCAAGCAGAATCTCTAAATAGCATTAATATAGATATCACACTAATGTAAGGCTTGTAAACTTGGAAAGTAAAGTATGAATAGAAAATTAGAAAAAAATTTCAGCATACAGAAATACTTATTGAAAATGATCTCATAAAATTGACCCAAATATTATTGAAATGTAGATCTCTAAGGGACTGTTAATGATTAGTCATCATAGCTGACAAATTATCAACACTATGTAAGAACTGCAGATGCCATGCAAGTAAAACATAGCACAAACTGTGAATGAGGTACATACCAACAAGGTATGCTTGTCTATTGATGGTCTATTCTATTTATAGTTTTGAGACAATTTTAAATACTACATAGCTTTGTTTACTTCATAAGATTTTGCAGTTTTGGGTTGCTGATCTGTGGCACAACCAGATTCAGCTCAGCACTAAGAGTTGCATTTGCACCAGAGACATTTCTAAAATTAAACCTTTTTTGTGAAAAGAAAATTATTAATGGAATGAAATTGCTACAACTCAACAAAATTACATGGTTTACAAAAAGCTCAAGGACAGTGCTATTTTCATCTACATTTTTTACTTTTTTTAATTTTAATCTGATTTTATGTTTAATTAAGTTTTATCTTTAACCTTTGCCTACTGCTAAAATAGTTAAGAGAATTTAAAAAGGTGACTGAGGTGATGATTGTCACTAGCATGAGATGCACCTCCTTCTCCCCACCCCAGGAAAAAAAAAAAAGATTGAAGGACATAATATATTGAACAGAAATAATTATAGAATCACAGAATGGCTTAGGTTAAAAGGGACCTTAAAATCCACCTGTTGCAATCCCCTGCCATGGGGAGGGTTATACCCACCAGATCAGGCTGCTCAGTGCCCCGTGCAACCTAGACTTGAACACCTCCAGAGATGAAATATCATCAATAACACAATTTTTTTTAGAAAGTGACAAAGCATGGTTGCTTTCGTTTTGAAGAGACACGGTGAATCAATTCTCTACACACACAGACACGAAAAACATTTAACACCAATAAAGATATATCAAATTGGTTTCTCAGTAGAAAGTTGTCACCTGAACTTTAATAATGACAGTTATGAGTGACTTTTTTTTTCCTAGTATGGAAAACAGAGGATGTAATCTACAAGACAAGAAAATGAACGCATACTCTAACCAATGTTATAATAAATTATCAGCATTTCAAACGCAATCATTAGGGTGTTTTATTGACAAAATTGTAACTTAAAAGCCATTGTGAAGCTCCTACAGCTGCATTTCACAGTACAGAACAGTTTCCAAAGCAGAACTTTCTTGTCAAGCAAGAGGCAGTCACAGTGACACTTGCCTTTCACAGCTGTATGAAATGCTGTTATGAAGTTTTATCAATTGAAAATGTTAATAACAAAAAATAAAAGTACAGTACAAACATACAAAGGTGTAATAGTACTGCATTATAGGAATGAGTTCATTATGCTCTGATTACCAGAGATGTATTTCAAATTTATCTCTATGAGGTACTCTAGTGACCCTTTGTACTTCTTAGATAAAATTTAACAATTTTAAATTGCTCTCCTGATTCCTAATTTCAGCTCAACTAGCATGGTTTAGACTTGTTAAGCATTATCAATGCATAACTAAAATTCTGAGTAAGCAACAATACTTTTTAGAGAAGTATTTTTTGTTTTGAATCACAAGATAATTTCTTCTAACTGATTAGAGGTCATCCTGTAACAATTTTGAGGGAAGGTATTTTAATGTATTTCTAAAATACTTAGTTTATATATGGAGGCTAAAGTATGACTATAGAAATTTGTTCCTCACACTCTGTATGTAAAAATGTTTTTCTTTACAGACCATTAGGTTTTGTTGCATAGAGGACTGGCAATACAAATTGATACTGGTTGTAGAGAGATCACTAAATTCTGGCTATCCTCAGGACTGTTTCATTTTTACAATCAGGGTAACTCTTACAATGTCAAAGTTGAGAGGAAAATAGTAGCAGTGAATAAACTCAACCTTGTATGGTGAATGACAGTACTTTTGGAAAGGATACAAACAGTATGGAACAATAACAGACAAAAAAGAAGAAAAACTGGCTCACCCTTTCCAACAACTGGTGACAGTCAAAAGGAATACAAAACCACTATCCAGAGAGATTCTTCTCCCTTGGCTGCCTACTCTTAAATGAGGGTGAGGAGGGCTGGATCCAGGCTCCACCCCTTCTAGTCACTCATGTGCTTTGCTTGCACCTGAGCTCCCTGGGTTAGCCAAGCTTTCTCATCTGATGCTTAACCACTGGTTCAGGTTGTGACCTAGCAATTCCACAAAAAGTACTGCTGTTATATGAAGAGTGACTAAACTGGCAAAAACTCCTAAGAGGTCAGTTTTCCTTTTACTAAATTTTCAAAACAAAATCTCTAAATTTCACTTATCATCTGCTGAACAAAAACAGTACGTACTGTTATTGATGTTTCTGGGTTAAACAGGATTTTTTATTAGTCTTCTTCCTGCAAATGATGTTCACTCATTCAGTTTGTAGCTATCAATCTAAGCTTAACCTGCCATCCTGTGCTTCCCTCAAGCTCTTCTTTCTGTAAGAGCTTACTCATTTTTCCTGTATTTGAATAGTTATGGTATCACATGTTTTTCTTTCACTTTACTAGATATTTAGTACCTAGAATTTGTAAACCTATTTTGAACTCTATTTCTGTTTCATCCAAATAACTCTATAAAATCATTTGGAGTTGGTCAGAACAATTGTGCAATTGTTTGTTTAGTCATAGCTTAAAAAGCATTAAAAAGTCCATTGGATACTGCAGTATTCCGCCCTACAAAAAAATAAAATAAAATAAAATAAAAAAATACAACTTTTTTGCTTAGCCAGCATGAAGATGTGATATTTCAGTGGTTAATACACAGAGTCATTTGATGTCATGTGAGGAAAGGCATGATACATTATAATTTCGAATTACAATCACTAATTATTATCACTAACAACTTGCCACTGAGAAAAAAAATTGTGAAATCTGAACTATGTCTCATGCACTAATGAGAAAGCTCTATTGAACTTTTTTTTTTCTGTTTAATGCCCCCATGAGATTTTGCTCCCTATCAGGGTTAAAACCACCCCACACTCAAAGCTTAAAATATATTCATCTTGCATTGTTAAAACAAGGACAGTTAGAATACGAAGTTCCTGAAATTGCTAGATCACTCCATTCCATTATAACAAATAAAAAAATCTAGGCAACTGGCTTAACAAACAGAAATATTATGTTCAGACTTGTAATGCACTGGAGAAAAAGTATCACAATACTCTGATTTTTAAAAGCCTGTGTTTCCCTTTTTTTTGGCCAGTCAGTACAAGAGCTGAAACTGTATAAACTTAAGACATCTACAACGCTAAGCAGATGGTGTGTGGGTAAGCCAAGAAAAGAGGTTCACAGAAATTGCATAGGTGGAAAAAGCTACCTGGGATCAGTTCACAGGAGAACTACTTTCAGTTCTAGAGTGATTTTATTTTAGTTGTGAGTATGCTTAAAGGTTCTTGTGCTCCCTATTTTTATGCATGTATGCCAGTGTGAAGGGAAAATGTTCAAAAGTGGTGAATTTGGTGCAGCTTCTGTGTGTGTAGCAGGGCCATGACAAGTGTGGTCCAGAAGGGGTCATTTGCTCACAATGTAAGAGGGCTCCTTTCCACCAAAGAGTGGATTTGAAAGAAGAGGTATCACAATCTCCATAGGTTTCCACTTTCAATCCAATTATACTGAAATGTCATACACAATTGTGCCCAACCCGAAAATTTCATGTCATATACCAGTTCTTCCTTTTTTCAGGATCAGCACTGCCAAACCTCGCATCAGTTCTAAGCACCACAGTGCAAAGAACACAACAGACATACAGAAGTATATCATAGGATAAGCTATAAGATAGGACAAGCTGAAGACAATGTCATCAATCATAATCTTCACAGATACAGTCACACAGAATATGATGACACCATCAGATATGTCTAGTGGTTGGTGACCCTGCACATAGCAGGGGGGCTGAAACTCGGTGATCGTTGTGGTCCTTTTCAACCCTGGCCATTCTATGATTCTGTGCTTTTTTACTGCCACGCATTGCAGGGTGTTGCATTATCTCAAAATATCTAAATCAAACATCAAAGTCCCAAATGATAGGAATAATTAATATTAAAAAAAAAAAAAAAAAATTAGAGGTGAAGCACTCATTTTAAAATCCTGGAGAAAAATAATGATCTCAAACACAATTAGTTTGTAATTTGCTGTTGTGTTTCTGTAGCTCATTTCGTCTCAGAAGTTTCAATAACTTAAATGGTAATTTGCTTTGGCTTAGGAGACTGTCCATACAAAATTATTTTGCAACTGATTCTGAGTAATTGGATTGATACGGATTCAAAATACACAGTCACAAATTTATTTAAGCAACTGATGTTGTAGCAGAAGTGTTAGTACCCAAATAAACAGCCATAATTAGTATTTCAATTACATTTTGTTCCCTGATTAATTACATATTTTACAAAAATACTGCATCTCTGAAAATGAAAGATCAAGATCTTTTGCGAGAGAGGGAAGAGAATAGCCCGCAGGGAATTCCTCATTATATTATCAGCTGAGTCTTCACACCTTGATATCCCAAATTTCTCACAATGCAATAACTATAATTTTAGTGGCTCGCCTAATATTTTACTGTAGCACACATAATAACACAAAAAAAAGTATAGAAAATGCAGCTCATGGAACAAAACTTAATGGATATTAAGTTAAAGGATATGCACTATCTCCATGTGTATTCGAATTTACTAAGTTGCAGTTCATAACCACAAGGTAGTTTCACAGAGCTTTTTTTTTATAGCAAGAAGAAAAAAAGACATCAGTGCTGTTGTACAAGAGATAAGAGATGAAGTCATCAGCGTATGTACAGTGGCTTTGCTTATGAAGAGATTTGGTAACATTTGCATTCTCTTCAATTATAAAGTTCACAGAAAGATCATATTACCTGAAAACCGAAAGACAAATTCCCTTTAGTGTAGCTTTACCAAGAGCTCTTTCTGTGGATAATTTGACCTTTAGTTTTCAGCTCCAGTGACTACAACAAGCTGCCTAATTCATGCAATTATTCTAAATTAATAATTATATGACATCTAAACAAAAATAAAGTGCTGTAAGAAATTTAATAAGGCATAGAAGTCCACCATGAGCATTTAGACCTTCATGCAATTCCAGCAGGCATGCCAGAAATGAGAGAATTCCAAAAGGTTTATTGTTCGAGGGGAAGCAAGAAGAGAAATCAGGTGCATCAGAGAGCTGCAAGGGAAGATTATTTAATATCTTCTCAGAGCTCAAAGGAGATAGATTGATTAAGTAAAGGCAAAATCTGAAGACCTGATGGTTCGAGTTCTTCTTAGGTTCAAGGATCATAGTCTAAGACTAAGTTATGAATAATTTTTAAAATTTTCCACCTTTGAAAAAAGTTGTTGTTCTTTTAAACTCATTGGTATTATATTTTTAGAGCTTATTCTGATCATGTGTCCTGCAGTTATCAGTTTAGCTTTTACCTGCTGGATAGAGAGATAAGAAAATCCTGGCTGAGAACACTTCAAACAAGTGCAGGACAGAATACCTTCTACAAGGTCAGATGAATTACTGAGAAAACAGAAAATATGACTATTGGATTTTACCACATTTATTAATAAAATAATGAATTCTTTATTTAGATAGGAATTATCAAGTGCAGATACATCATGTCATTGCCATGATTAAGCATATAATGAAAATCATGTAGTGTTACTTTCATTTTCCAAACTCACATGCCCTGCTTCTGCTGGAGACTTAAGTGGGCAAATGATAAAACAGTAAATGTACATGCTTAGCCACAAATGCTACCTCAAAATCAGAACAAATGCTTGAAATTCTTGGTTCCTGAGGCAGCTGAAATTCATTCTTCCTTCCTTGCTTTATATTTAGAACATCTGTGTAGGATTCCAGCATCACCTGAAGTAACTGATATTTGCTAATCCTAAGTATTGCAGGAATCTAGTTCTAATTTACAAAATGAATTAATGCAAAAATAATATTATAAAATAATTGAAAAATGATAAAAGTTGAGCTTAAGATGATGCTCTGTGTAATTGAGATGTTGCTATATGTGTAAGCTTAAATTCTCCTTGATTTAAAGCATGTATACTCTCTCTTTCTGGAATAATATATTTATCTGTTTTTTTAAGCACACTGAAGCTGGTAAATTCTAATTAAAGAAATCAGAGTGAGGAAGTAAGATCTGAGTATGTCATAGTGTCTTTAAATTACTCCGGAGGCAAAATTAAATCAAATATTTGCACTGCCATATTCTATTATTATTTGTAGAGCACAAATCCACACACAGCTACAGAGAGCATAGCTATAGGAAAGTCAGCACTTGTAAAGGCTTTACAACATACAGAACTAGATCCTCCAGCATCATTTTCACTGTGATTATGATCAATGGAAGTACAGCATCTACTTGTTTGTATGACCTTGATGAGACTTCTATGAAAGTTATCCTCACTTCTGAAGTGTATATTGACCTCAAGAAGGCACTCCATTTTCTAGTGCTCTGCCATGGTAAGGGAAATGGAATAAGGGAGGAGAAGTGTAGGAGGCCATGGAGACACTTTGTCTTCTATGTCCCATCATGCTGTTTTTGGGCATGGGCAAAACAGGCATTATCAAGTACTGTCTATTTGTAAGCATGCTCCAATGCCATTTTCTATTTCAGTAATGTAAGCAAGAATCAAGTTATTTGCATACCTGACCATGGTAGGACTAGTTCTGATCTGGCAGGTTTCTATACTTCTTTTATCCCAGAGATATTTCTTTCTGTGGTTGTGAAAGCATATCTATGACATTTCCAAAGGAGCTCCTTATGTACGTCCAGTATCAGAGTTATGTGCCAGAATAGAATTATTTAGTAAAATGTTTCTACTAAGTTGGACAATACTGAACAGAGTGAGACACGCACAATACATGATAACTATGTATAGACCTTCTCACTCATTATATATTTGTTCTGCAGAACATGCAATACACCAGTATGGGCTGTGAAAAAATCCCTGACTAAAATATTGGATGTAAAACTGATTTTAGTTAAACTGTTTTTCTCTCTTTTTAATCAGTCAAAGCTGCCATGTTTTTCTCATGAGATACTTTTTGTTTTGAAACTGTAACAAAACCAAAAAGTACCAGCACAACTCCCAGATATTTCCTTTATGCCTGGATTCTGTAGTGCCTTATCTTTCATACTGTTTGTTTTCTTTCTGTTCTCATTCAGTCTCTGCCACAAATGAGCTTCCCCACTGGTTCTGTTCTCCTGAGAGCATTGTATGATTCCCGTGATTTGGCTGCTCTCTTCTGCTCTCACTGGAGGGAAGACCACAGAGAAACACTGCAGAAAACAAACACAAACAAAAGCAGGGAGAGGACAGCCATCCCAAGTATCGCATTTCATGTGTTTTTCCCATGTATTATTTTTCTTACAATCTCTTCAAGAAATTAAAGCATGTTTCCATAAATATCTGCATTTTGAACCAATTTTTATTTTCCCCCTAAGCTCAGGCTATTGGAACCACACCGATTTCAAGCCACCATAATTCAGTGGTGAAGGATGCCAGCATACTCCTACGTTAATCATATATGGGTTCTGGCTGCTTTCCTTCTCAGAGAAAAGACTTATGGAATATGATCAATGTTTTATTTCTTTAAAAAAAAAATAAATCTGTATGCAACACCATTATAAAATTATGCATATTGTCTTGTTGTATATATCATCCTGACAGCTCTAAAGAGATTGGAAATTGCCAAATGATTTCCACCTCTAGGTAGTGAGTGGCATTATAATACAGCTTAGAGCCATATTACCTTACCCTGCTAAAATTTGCTTTCCTTATACATGTTTTTTTGTTGTTGTCGGATTGTTGGTTTTTTTGTTTGCTTTTTTTTTTTGGGGGGGGGGGGGGGGGACAAAAGACGACATATGGCATGCAGTGTTCAGACTGATAGACAATGCCATGAAAAACAGGAACAGCTAACTGCATACAATTAAAATTACCAGACTGAGCTACATGTCATGGCGCAGATGGGCTGCCAATTATTCATCACAATGTGGACAATCACCAGACTGTATTTCAGATAGAAGAATTAGTGAATTGAGATAATTAGCTGTGCTATTCCATTGAGCTGAATTAAATTAAATTAATTCTCTGCAAGTGCAGGATATAAATTCAAGCTAACTTGCTTGTGTTGCACACAAAACAGCAGTTATTCAACATACTATGATTTCCTCTATTGCAAAGTGTGTGTTCCTGGACTTTAGAGCTCTAAGGAAAAATCAGACATATTGAAATATAAGATGGGAGAATCAATTAAATCAGAGCTCTACGTGGGCTTTCCACAGTTGACTATCTCAGTTTGGCTTCCCTTTTACTGAGCAGGGAGAACAGGGCAGAAATGAACAGAGCATACCGAGGATCTTATCTGTGAGTCAGGTAGAGGTAGGAGAGAACCAACTCTTTCCATAGAAATAAACAAGTTTTCTGTGGAAAGTGTCCTGGTGATATTCCACAAGAGCAGGATAGTTGGGCAAAAACAGTACAATAAATATGCCCATAATTGATTTTATTGAAAGCATAAATATTCAATAAATTTTAATGCAACAGTTTAGTTGGTTTTGTGTGTACATATATATATTATATGCATATATATGTAAACAGTTTAATCAATCTGATATATCAGAATGTATTTTAGCAGCTTACATAATTAAATCTACCATTCAACAAGATAAATTAAAGTAAAATGAAAAAAACACTAAAACTGATGATTTAATTAAGGCCTGTAGCAGGGTAGTTAACTTGCAGTATGAAAGTGTGCAGAAAACACATTTATCAACTTGAAAACATTGGTATTACATTGCACATACAAATGTATAAGTGAAAATCTAAGCCTTTACCTGTAGGTGAAAATTATATAAAGAAAGCAAAATAATGAAGCAATTGAACCTGAAGATCCAATTCACATTTTCATTATACTGAAGTGCTCTCTTCCTGTTTAAAAACAGTCTGTACCATTGATCAGAGAGTTCAGTACTGAGAGTTTTGCAGAAGCTACATTTTTAAACCATTCTCTGCTAATAGTGCCATCATTTTTGTTTAATCATTAGGTAGTGCAAAAAATGCTAGTTTCAGTAACTATCAGATAATGCATGGATTCCTCTGCTGACAAAGCCGAAATGTTTCTGGTTTTCAGTCACATCTTGCTGTGACAGGCAGTTTTAAAGCAAGGTGACTTACTCTGTTGGCTCTGTCTTTTATAATTAATTCTTTCATAATCAACAAAGAAACTAACCCGGGTATCCTGACTTATATATTTCCCAGACTGTCTTCAGCTCCAAAACTGGTAAATGCTGATAAACTAAATTTAAACTATTTTTGAAGATTTCACTTTAAGGAAAAAAATCTAGCTGGACTTCTGTGTACCTGTATAAAACTTTTGTAACGCAAAACCTTCTGTTTCCACAACCATTAACTTTTTCTGCAGTTACTTGTGAGCAATGAAGAGCTGCTGAGAGCACCATCCTGAGAGCGGAGTTGGGCTGCAGCACTTTCTATGGGACTAAATCTTTGCTTGATCCCACAGAGGAATGACACTTGTTGGGTGCACTGTACTGGAGAAAACTTCATCACCTCTGACATTATTTCATAGGCTTCTTTCCCTAATTTTATCACTTTTCCTTCTTGTCTGCACTGCTGCCTTTGTCCTGTGGCAGGGAGCAGAGTCATGGGCTCTGGTGCTGTGGCATGTGAGCAGCAGTGAACAGTGAAACTGTCTGCTTATATTTTAAGTTCCTTGATTTGCCTTGTCTAACTCAACTTCGTTTCTCCATGTACTCTGCTGTTGACTTCACTGCTCTCCCCCAGATTGGCCTGGGATGTTGCCTCAGTAATGACAAGAATGTAGGTCTCAGACCTTCTCAGCTAATGGCTGTGTGTTGTTTCCCTCACTCCTTACCAATCTAAGAGAACTGGGAGTCAGGTGGTAGCTGACAATATCTGAGATTCAGATTCATTGTATGTCTTTGGCAGGGTTCAGGCAATCCAAACTAAAGCATAAGATAAAAATGAGTGAGACCATGTTGCAAAATACAGATGCTGCACTGCAGTTGAGATTTTGTGATAAAGAGGTGAAAAAAAGAGACAAACAGCCCATAAATTATCAGAGGCCCAGTGCTCACCTAAAACTGTTACAATACATTAATCATTGTTACGTAACCCTAAAAGGTTTTGTTGGCTCCGTTTTCACTGGCTTGAACATTTTAAATGAAAATTAATGTATGCATACGTAGATCAATCCACTGCGTGTAGCTACCTGGTGGGTAATTCCCAGGTGGGTATTTCTTTTTCTCTACATTGTTTTTTTTTGTTTGATTGTTTTTTTTTGTTTTTTTGTTTTTTTTTTTTAACTAGCTCAAAAATAGCATGTGGGTTATATAACTAATACATGAAACCAGAGACAAATCCTAGCCCTAGGCACTACGCAGAAAGGATGGCAACTGTTAAGCCTGACTCCTTGTTTGTCAAATACTGAATAGGATGTTAACTCCTGAATGATTCACAGGCTTGGAAATGTCAAAGATATTGGCAATACAGGGTAATTATCCAGATCCATAATAAAAACATTTATGTAATAGGCAAGTTTTTTATCTGTACAAATTAATGCATGCTTTTACATATATTGCCATAAAAAAAATTGCTAGAGAGTTCTACAGCAATTAGCCAAATGAACACTCTGCTATACTGTTGTTTTGCACTGGCCTGGTGGAAAGGCCAGGATGAAAGATTGCTTGGCAATAGAGAGACCCCCTATGGCCATTTCCAGTACAGAAGGAATTCCCAAGACCATTTCTCTGCTGTGGAATCATCTCTTAGTATTGTTCTCATTTGCACTGATTTTGTGTCCCCGGAACAGTCAGCCCAGGATGAAATATGGAAACTAGTCTGGGTCTTACAGTCAAGTTACACTCAGATACACTGTGCATTAGTGTAGAAAGATGTTGATTTCTTTATGAGTTATCTCACTCTAATTTATAGGAGGGAAAGGAGGTTCTTTTATTATCTGTATACCCAGCATGAGATTAAGAAACTACGGTTCAAATGTTGATCTGACCAGTTTATTACAGATCTTAATCAGGGAGATGGGGAAGGGGGGGACAGACACTACTATGAATTAGGGTAATGGGGAAGGGAAGGAGGGCAATAGAAAGGATGGGAAAGAAGAAGCAAGGAGTCTTCGTAGGCAGCAAGAGGGAGATAGTCACCACCATGAATCCAGTGTGGTTCATAATTCAGTCTTTGATCTTCAGTACTGGTGGGTCATCGGGCATAGTTGTTCTGTTGACGACAGTGGTGACCATAGCGATGATAGCAACTTTTGAAAGGTAGTAGCAAACTTATTTATAAGTCAGCTCTCTTTGGAATGACAGCTCCAGTTCAAAGTGGTTGAGTCAGCTCTCCTTGGACTGGCAGCTTCTGGCTCTGGGATATCAGCAGGAGCTCCTTTTTTTTTCCAGGCCTTGCCAGCAGATATGAGGGAGCAAGGAGGTGCCAAGCTGTATCTTGCAATCACAAGATACAATGGTATCATCCCCCAGTCTCCCATAGCAAACAGGAGTTATATGGTGACAGGCTAGATCTTCTGCCAGTAAACAGTCCTGAGCAGTATCTTCTGAAGGTAAACAGCTCCAAAGGAATGCTTTCAAATGTAAAATTGTCCACATGGTTATGTTGATTACCACACAGCAACACCCATCTCTCATCTCCTAGAGTCATATCACAAAAAATAACTCAGAAAGCAAGCTTTGAGCCGAGAGCAAAGAAGGATTCATACGTGAGTGAATTCAGAGTAGCATGTATTTTCCAACCTTGAAAAATAAGGGAGAATTTAAGAAATTGTTGAGGGAAAACATTATTGATTGAAGAAACTGCTGAGCAACATTTCAAATCAAATCAAATCAAATAACCCCCATTGAATCATCACATTTTTTTTACTTTAGTATTTGACTTATTTTTGAAGGTACTCCGTATAATTTCTGAATGCTTACAGGCCTCCTTTAAACTGAAAGGTCCAACAGAATTTTCTAATATAACTTGGCTGCAGGTCAACACACTTATGTCAAAGATAAATTTGTACATGAAAGGTGTAAAAACAATAAAGAAGGTAGAAATCAAAGGCAATGGATATCAATTAGCTAATTAATCTGGAAGTAAACTTTATCAGCCTCCTCATCTCATTATGTAAAAAGGGAATACTGCTAGCCTGGTTTAATTGGTTAAAAAAAAAATAAAAAAAAATGCAGTGTTTTACTAAAGTAAAGTACTACAAAAATCTCTGATTTTTAAAATTGAGAAACACGAAACTCAACATGGTCCATTTATAAAGAACACCTTTAACAAGAACATGACTGATTCTTTCGTATTTTTTTATGAAGCACTCTATAAGCTGTTATTTGCCTGTTTTGTTAAAATGAGTTTATATATAAAAAATTACTGGCAAAAATGTCATATTCATTCTGACAATGTACCAATGCTGTTTCTTGAAGTGTCCTCTCATTATGATTATCAGTAGTTGTATTGGCAGAAAGCAATTTTTCTAACTGGTATACCTCTAAAACTATTTCAACACTGGAGGACTGAGTTGTGTTTATGCATGACTGTCCACTATCGAAGGAATCAACAGTAAAATCTAAAATTGGTATTTGCCAGTATTCTCTGTCTGAGATTTTGTTCTTAACCATGCCAGGAGTCTGGTCTACTTATCAACCATAATGTGATGTCCAGGTCTGGGAAATTTTCAGTGCTGAGCATATTGGATGGGGAAACAACAAAAAGAGCATGGCATCCTTGCTATTTTATGGCTTTATTCCCAACACTGATAATAAGTGCCTGTGGACTTCATCTTTTCCAAACATATAAACTCAGTGTTTGCAGAGAAATTTTGGCTCAATAAAAGTGCCTGGATATCAACCACAACTGTGTTCTTTGCACTGTTATTGCTCACTATATTATGGTGCTTTTCCTCTTACAAACTGATCAAATCCTTCATGAATGGAGTGTGGGATTTCTCTGCAATCAGCTGAGAAATTGTTATAGCCCAGTGTGAGTTAGATTTCTAAGTCATCCCACTTAAATTTCCCAGAATTACCCACTTTCCTCAAGTCACCAACTCAGACTTCAAAGGCAATACAATAATGTAAGGGAGAAGAAAGAAAAGGAAGCACATTTTAATCAATAAAAACATGTACTTCCTATGATCTCTTTCAAACATGGGCAGTCAGAAGCAGCAACAAAATTGTTTTGAATTCTTTTTTTCATTTTGAAGCAAAGGACAGGGATATGTTTCACTATGCTGAAATTTGCAGAATGAAATTAATTTTGGGAGAATGTAGGCTGCTTTAAGAATAAACATCTGAAAACTTCTTAGCAGCAAATGTACTGGTCAAAGCATGAGTCACAGAGATAGCATAAAAGAGGGATGTGAAGCTTTCCTGAGCAGGCTGACCAGCCTTGTATTTGAACTCTCTACAGAGAGAGTCTATATATTTGCTGGATTACCCCTGGTATCTATAGAAACTGTGCACTTGCATCTTCAGATCCAAAAATAAACAAGTAGAACTGTCTTTTTACCTGCCCCTTTCAAGAACAGACAAAAAATAGCACTCTTCATTCCCTAAAATAAAACCCCAAATGTTCCTGCCTATATGCTCAGTAAGATCAAAAGAGGTCAATTCCAGTTCATCACAAGGAAATTGCAAAAGAGTTCCCCAGTATCCCTGAAAGAGCTAGGTTAATTTTTCTGACCTCAGAATTGTTACCATCCATTAAATTTACCATAATTTTACACCAAATTAAATAACAACAAACCTTCCCTAATTAAATAATAATTTGGTAAGGATTTTTTAACTTTAAAAATTAAACAAATATGATCATTTTCCAATTCATTCTCTTGTATACCTGTCATAATTTGCTCTGTAGAATAAGAACATTAAAATCATTCCAGGAATAGTAAGTTTCTTTTGAACATTGAAATGAGACACAAGTTTCTAAAATACTTTGGATAGATCAAAATAAATGACATATTCACTTTACCGTAGTCAGCTGAAAACACTCAAAGAAATTTAAAAAAGAGAAAAAAATGAAGGGAAAAACAAAACAAAACAAAACAAAACAAAACAAAACAGCTGTCTTCTAAGCTGCAACACTTACTTGATATTCCATGGTCCCTCTTGCTGCCAAGGCAAGAGATGCTGTTCGTATTAAGAAGAAGGACAATTGGTGTATCTTACTCTTGAAAATGAACCATTCTCTCAGAACACTTTTCCTTCTGCCTGCAGGGATTAAATTCAAAAGTTCTTATCACCCTAATCCAATAGGCTGTCATCTTTTAATACACCACACACAGAATCCTGGAATCAATTTTTTAATTCTTATTTGCCCTTCATTCCCCACATTTGACACTCTGTCCTTATTTTAATCTTCTCTCCCATACCCTTTCATAGAATAAGTCTTACTATAATACAGTGTGAACTGTGGTGGTGCTCATGTTCTTAAATGATCATATGTGATGTGATCAAAGCATGAGAGATAAAAGAGCAGGAAAAAAATATATAATCCCGGGAGAAGGCATCTGATGTGTTATAACTAATGGTTATTTCACTTAGTATATAAAACAGGATTTATGCAGAAGACGTATATTTTTTGGAAAGCCTAGCTTTAGCAAGAATGACAACACAAGCTGCTGAGACCTATAAAACTTAGCTATTTCTGCAACTCTGTAGAAACAAATCTTCAGATGCATGTGAGAGCTTCACCAACAGGTGATATGCCTGGGGGGCCCTGGCTTTAAGCAGTTGTAGGCTTAGATATTTTACTCATCACCTCTTCTGTAGAAGAACAGGAGTCTTTGTCACCTTCACTAGTTCTGCTCTCCCTCATCATTCATCACAGACCTACTGGAGCCTTCCGTGATGACTTTCAGGTCTGTGGCCTAGAGTGTATTTCACACAGAAATCAAAGTAAGGAGAATAGAGGAAAGCCTACACTGATCTCATTCTGATATTGATTTAGAATACAGCCTAAAGGGGTCAAATACGGATTCAGTAGGTGGAAATGCTGCCAGGTCTCACCAAAAGGACATCGTTAGTTGCTTAAGCTAACTGTCCACATGCAGTCCATAGATTTTCTAAAGAATCCAACTTGATA
This sequence comes from Lagopus leucura, assembly GCF_019238085.1. Taxonomy (NCBI): domain Eukaryota; kingdom Metazoa; phylum Chordata; class Aves; order Galliformes; family Phasianidae; genus Lagopus; species Lagopus leucura. The sequence continues at coordinate 46,866,158 of NW_024962264.1, forward strand.
CCTATAAATAAATATTCTCTATTTAGTATCATGAAAGTCAGACTCCAGCTTAACTATTATCTATCACCTCTTGGGAAATTATTGAATGGGTGGAGACTCAGAAGAAAAATGAACACAGAGTATTTTCCATGATGGAGGAGGATACAGGATGGTGTGGGAACTGAAACTGCACAGAAGTACAATAAAATGAAATAAGTCATTCCTTTTCAGGAAAGGAAATTTGTAGTTTTAGATGTCATGGTTTTTATATTTTTTTAATATTTTTTTTTTAATTAAATGGCATTCACTACATTTCTTTTCTAGCAACTCTCACCTATTTTCCTGTCGGTTTATGTAAACCAAATGCATATGTTTATCTATGTAGCTGCTATTTCAAGTTCTTCTGAAAGATAACATTTGAAAAAGAAATACAAATCTATTGTGCAGGAGGATCTGTTATGTGAATTGTAAGTTGTTCAGAACAAGGACTCTCCCGAATGATAAAGACTCAAACTCTAGCATCATTTGAAATGAAGTGCTTATTTTAAACCTTCAAAATAGATTCTTAATACACAATAGAAGGAAAATTAACCCTAGAAGTTCATATTGTGGTTGTAAAACAAGAAAAGACTGGTGTCCTATGACTTGGTGAATAAATATTTAAACACTGGTATACTCTATTCGGATTACAAGTACTTCTTATTCTCAACATGACAGAGCATGATGCAACTCTGTGAAGCAGTGCTAAATATTTTGCCCTTGCCAAACTGTTAAAGAGCCATAACTTATTGCCAGAGAAGTGCCAGAATTTCTAGAAGTATTTTTAAGAGAAAAAATATATATTTTTAATGTACAAAAATATTCCCCAGACACATTTTCCCCCCAGTGCTCATTTTGATTATGTTATTTATGTACATATTAGATATAAGGTTCTTTAATGTGTTAATTTCCATGCCAGCTAATAGCTTCATAGATGTCAATGAAGATTCTTTTCCACCATCAGTTGAAGGAAAAAATATTCCATTAACAAAAAAAAAAAAGGCTGAGAGATCCAGAAAAAAAGGCTGCTACTGAAGGTAGCAGTTCCTTTCACTCAAGGAAAGGAACAGCAGTCCATTTCATACCTCTCTTTAACCTCTCCAACACAGAGAAAAATGATGGAGTCCACTCCTCTCTGTTGTCTCTGCTTTCTCTCACTTCCCATTCCAATCTCATCCTGATCCATTTAAGCTGTGACAAAAATGCAGGTACATAGTCAATTCCCACAGAACTGGGTGGAAAAGATGACTCAAAGAGATTTTTCCTCAATTTAATAAGAAGAAAACTACAGTTTGCGTCCTGTATCATTGGTTATGGACAGATTCTCAGGTCATAACAATGGCTAAACCAGGACACTTCATAGGTAATTATTTCTAATTTATCAGCAGAGTAAATGAGATCCAGGAAGATTTTAAGCTACTGTTTTCAACTGCCTATCATTGTTGAGAGACTATATTTGTATAGTAGCTTTCACTGTTATATCAAAACTTGCTACTATGACTCATCACTACCATTGCAAATAAAATCCTGAAATCTTACAAAGCTTCTCAGGTTTTTGAAAATACAAAATAAATAAACAGTGGGACAAACATATCTCATTAATTTCAGCTAGAAAGCAGACATTTTACATGCATCTGATACCAATGCCAAAAATTTCTGTTGTTTATTCACCTACCTTTAGGATTCTATCTTCGTGGGAGGTGAAAATACCATTCTTAGAAGAAGCACCACAATTCCTTTCAACAAAACAAAAGCGGTTACACCCTTTAAAGGAAGATCCAGACTAGCCAGGGGACTATTCTTATCTCTGGCTTTATTGGGACTGATGGGGAAATCCAAAAACTGATAATCATGGGAAATCCAGCTCTCAAACTGAAATTTGTTATATGTGAAGTAATGGTAAGAGTAGGGTGCACTATGTAGTTGAAAGGACTTGAATTGCTCTAGGATTTATGTGAACTGTCTGTTATCTAAACTTCATTTTTGCTAGACAGGAATGTTTTGTTTAGACTTCCTGAACACCTGCAGCCTCCATTTCTGGATTGAATATCAAGAACCATGGATTTTGTGGTCTTGCATTATTTGCATCTATTTTTCTATGAACTACAATTACCACCCCCTCATCTCATGCATCCATGCAAGACACATTTGTACAATATTTGAATATTTGTGATCATTACATTTCACTTGGTAAAATGTCAGAAGTTTTACATGCATAGCAACATTTAAATGCAAAAAAAGTTTGTTTCTTTTCACAATGCTTTCTGTCTGTGGTTTTTTTTTTTTTTTTTTATGAGAGATAGAAGAATTAGAGTGATATTGTAGAAATTGTCCACAGTGAATTATTAATATTTATTTGAAATCAAGCAAGTCAGAAAAGCCTGAAAGAGGTTGTATTTTACAGAATATCTGTCAAGAAATGTTGGACATATAAGCAAAAAGTGGCATATTGAATTGTAACATGGTTTTGAATATTGAATGTTCATATTTGCCTGAACTGCACCAGAACAGAAATTCAAAAGCTTCATCAGAGTGGTTTGATTTGAATCCTTTGAAGGAGTTTGTTGATCTTGGGCCAGAAAAAATAGCCATGCTGCTCATGTTTGAAAACATCTTACTGCAGAAGATGAAAGTATTTCTAAACTGTTACTTGTCTATATAGGAGAACAGAGGTTTGACAATCAAAAGACTTAGGACTTTCATGAATTTAATTCCCATTGCCAGGAAACTTGGCAACACTGACAGTTATTTCAGTAGAAAAAAAAAAAAACTGAACAAACTAGGCAAAAGTGATGTCTCTACAAATGCTAAATAAGTGTGGATGGTTTTAGCTCATTTAATAAATACAGGATATCCTGGATATCCTCAGAGAAGTAACAAAAATTAGAATCACAGAATCATAGAATCGCAAGGTTGGAAACTACGTTATTATAATATAATGCTAAGGCAATTTAAATATAAAAGAATAACATACACAAATAAGATGCTAAATGATTTGTCCAATCTGATATGAAAAGATGGATGAAAGAAATGGTATGTTTATGAAGCATACAAAAGCAATAATTTGAACAGAAATATCTACAAATGTGAATTCCTCCCACTTTTCATGGATTAATCTGTTAATTAACAGATTATGCTTTCTATTGAAATATGTTCCTTGATTATGTCTGATATTATTTCCTCTGCTAAAATTAGCAGAAAGGGAAGCAGAATTCTCTGGGGAAATTGAACAGAGAATGTAAAAAATATGAGCAGCACTTTTGCATCACACCATTACCTTTCATTTGCTCTGAGGAAAGAATGAGCTTTTCTGCAATCAAATTCTTGAGGATTTTATTCTCTTCATGAGAAGAGTCCTGCTGCAGGCCAGAGGGCTATGGCCAGAAAAAACAGTGAATGAGAAATAAGGAATGCTTAATCTATGCAAAGATTGAAAGTTATCAGTATAGTTCCAGAAAAACTCATTTTTACAATGCAAAAATATTAGAAATGAAGACTTCATGTCACCATATTTTCATTGTGAAGAACCTGTCTAGAGATATGTTTAGGTTAATCAATGAATCAATATGCTGTTTGATGTTCCTACTTCAACAGCAAATTCTCTCTGCAGTGTGTCTCACAAAAAGCAGCATGTTCCATTAATAGTCGCAAGCAAGGAAATGTGTTAGACAGTGCTGCAGTCCCCTTTTCCTGCTGGGTATGCATTGTTCTTCCAGCTCAATATGGAGTGCAGAGACAGCCAATGTACTTGTGCAGCAAGTTGCTCACTGTAGAAATAGTCACTGAATATTAATTGCAGAAAACAGAACTGAAAGTAAGGTTTATTTCACAAGAAATTCAGCTTTCCACAGCAAGGTTACATTTGTAACAGCTGTCTTTCCTATCAAAGACTGCAGCTTCTTGGTAACTATTAAATCTAGTGGCAAAGGATAGAACAGAATCAAGGAGCAACACAGTTCTGAAGACTGCAACTAGTAACAATTTCCAACTAATACACTATTCAGAATCCAAAAACATCACCATTATCTCATGCTTCAGGACAAGATTCTTTATTTTGAAAACCATCTTGAACGTAGGCTGTCATCACCTGGTACACCTTACTGAGTATAGTGGCTTGCATTAATTACAGAAATGCACCAATTGCTTTATGCACATATATACAAACTCACACATAATTGTTCAGAGTAGCAGCAGCAACGTTCTTTAGAGGCATTCAGGTGTGATACACATAACTATCTTAAAAAAAAAAAAAATCAGAAAATTCTAATTTTATAAATTAACCATTTTGAAGGATTTTATTTATTTTGTACAACTTCTTTTTCAAAGTAAAATTCAGAACTTCTTGGTTTTATATTCTGTAAATGAACAAAAAATCTTGGCCTTTCTAAAAGGGACTTACAAAGTATTGCTTAACTAATAATGGAATGAAAAGAATTTCACTGAATTTAGGATATGATTTCAAATACAATTGTTTGTAGAGGCTGAGTTCATTGATGCCTGTCCACAACCTCAGATTTCCAGGTTCATGACTAAATAAGCAAAAGATTTACATATACATCCAAGCACTTCTATTGACTTCTGTTAACTATGTCAGCAAGAGTGCAGTGGAATATATTTTTTGATAACACCGTCTAAATATCCAGTATTCATTTTTCAGTCATGTTTGTTGTATGTTGTTGTTTTTTTAATTAATTAAAATAAATCCTGCCATGTCTTAAGATAGGCTTTTAGTGAGAGTTTTCAGGCTTCTTTACATGTGGAACAGACTTTGATGAAAAACCATGGGTAAGGCAATAAAGTACCAATAAAATCACACTTTTCCAGCTCTACAGAGAACGTTATATTGAGAATTCATTTTGACAGAAGATTCCTGATCAAGTTCTGTTGTCATAACTAACATAATTTTTGGATGTCTTCTGTACATACTTCATATGAATTTGAAGAAGTATTAGTCAAACTAGTTTCCAAGTAAAAATGTTTGTCACAGTATAGCCATGGCTTACAGTCTGGGATATACTGGGAAGAATTTCTTACAGATTTATTCCTCCTTAAAGCTTCACTGTGAGGAAGTATAGTGTATTGTTTCCCTACTGTTTTTGACATTGGCATATAAAACTTTCACGAGTAGGAATGAAACCCAAAGATTAATGCTTCATTTTTTGAGTCATAGTTTCCATTCAAACTCCCTCCAATCACAACACCAAAGAAAAAAACACTTTGTAGTGGCACAAAACTCATTCTGATCCACAGTCATAACTGAAAGACCTTACAAATCTCAAGTTTTTGCCACTAACACCAAACACTATTAATTTCAGCTAGGTTATCCTTGGGAGAATCAGCACAGGAACAGCAGTGGTGGTGCAAGTCAGGTTTCGGGCATGAGGCAAAAAGCAGTCCATGGAAATTGTCTGCCTGAATTATTCTTGCCTCTATCTAGAGGCATATTTGTGTTCCATAGTGTAATTGCTAGTTAATACCATTATAAAATGGTTATAATTAATAATTAATTTTGAACTTTCATGTTCCTAGTTTATCCCTTCAACCCTACTTCTAGGTCAACAAATCCCTCATTTTGATTTAAATTTTTGTTGAAAAACTGGAAAAGGACTTTGAGGGAATTCTTCCTCATTTTTTAGCTGCCAGGCTACTGACATTTGGTGGAAAAGCAGATACAATTCTTACAAAGAATCAAGTTTAGCTGATGCATTCTGTCAGTGGGAAAGCAATGTCAAGACAAGGTATTAGTAGATGGCAGGACTGTGGGCTACACTTCCCTGGTAAACTCAGCTGCTGCTGGACTATTGCAGAAGATTGCATTGTGCAACAAACACAAGGGACCTTACCACAGCTGCAAAAAATTTCAAATAAAACTTGCAGCTGGTTTAATTATATTTCCTAAAGTCTCTGTAGAGTTGAACCCTAGGAGTTCTCCAAAGACATTGTTGGACTTTATGCAACTCCTCACAAAGCCCAGACTAAATGCTACAACCAATAATGCTCAGCCTGCTGATTGTACCTTCAGATCCTGTAGAAGAGTATTCCATCTTACAGTGAAAAGCTGGCAGTCAGCTTAGACAGAGTTCCACTGACTGCAACAGATACTTTGCTTTTTTGGAAGGTTTTCTGTAAACTCTTTTCTCCTGATTAGTCCATAAAGGTAAATTGTGCTTCAGTACAAGTGCTTTGAAAACCAGCATGGAGCATGCATGAGTGATCTATTTTTCATCAAATGATGGGAAAAAAAAATGTTGACTTAGACTTCCTACTGTGCCTGGAAACTACATCCCACTCCCTCTTGCATTCTTTCTTAATTCTGCAGTACTTCCTCCATTAACTCCATTCATTTTTCTATTCTATGTAATTTGTTGTCATTTCACAGCACACTGACAAAATTATAGGTGTGAAAAACCTGTTTTCCACTCCAAACTGTAACATTATTTTTTAAAAAAAAAAAAAGTGAAATCAGCATGAAAGAACTGTACAATAGCTCCTAGTCAACCAACTCAGGGAGCCCTAATACTGCAGGAAGACTTTAGGTTCCTCCTTGCTTTCTGAGTCACACATACCCCAGTCAGTTCTTGAGGTTGCTTTTCCTCTTGAGCTTGCTTTTCTTCTTGAGATTTTTTATATTTAAAGGATGACCAGAGGTATATATTACACTGCTGAATGTAAACTCTCATGCCCTCAAGCAGCTCAGTGCATGAAGTGGGGGAAATTCCCATAGAATAATATGAATAGATTTGCACTCCTTTCTTTCCCCACCAGATAAACTTCTGTTACACTGGACTGTCCTACAGGACCAAACTGTGGGCTAACTAAAAGAAGTTTTATTAGTTTTTCCTTGGTAAAATCCTTGCTGATTAGAACTGCAGAAGCCAACAATTTTGGGGTATTTCTTCACTTTTCATGTAGTAAGCGAGTCTGAATATCTAAGCCTGTGTCAGTAATAGAAATTTTCCTTATCCCTTTCACTCTCTTTTAACATCAAAATTCACTAGCTTTAGTTTTTTTCAGTTGATTGATTACTATTATTTTTTTGGCAGATTGCATATCAGTTCTTTATATCTATCCTGAATAAAGTGAACACAAAGTCTTCTACCCAATATCACACTTGCAGCCTCAGCACAATACATTTATTTCCAACAGATTTTACATTCTATCTTTCATAAGCTGTTCAATACTGTCAACTGAGAGTTAAATATAGTGATAAATACTAAAGGTAAATAACAGGTGGTAAGAATAGTCAGACAAGAACAATATTTTCCTACTACCTTTTCTTCTCCTCCTCAATTTCATCTGTGTTCCTTGTATTTTTCCTAAAACTTAAATGATCTTTTATATTTAGAAAGGCCTTTAACACAACCCCCAACAGCATCCTTCTCTCCAAATAGGAAAGACATGTATTTGATGGGTGGGCTGGTGAATGGATGAAGAACTGGCTGCAGGATCAAAACCAGAGAGTGGTGGTTAATGGCTCAGTGTCTGGAAGGAGATCAGTGACAAGTGGTGTCCCCCAGGCATCAGTGCTGTGCACGAGGCTATTTAATACCTTCATCAATTACATTGGCAGTGGGGTCAAGTGCATCCTCAGCGAGTTTGCTGGTGACATCAAGCTGTATGGTGGGGTTGACACACCTGAGTGATGGAATGCCATCCAGAGGGACCTAGACAGGCTTGAGCAGTGGGCCCAGGTAAACCTCATGAGGTTCAGCAAAGCTAAGTGCAAAGTCTTGCACCTGGGTCAAGGCAATCCTCAGGGATGAAAGGATTGAGCCAAAAAAGCCTCAACAAAAAGGATTTGGGGTTAATGGTGGATAGGAAGCTGGGCATGAGACAGTAACATGCCCTCACAGCCCACAAAGCCAGTAGTATCCTGGGCTGCATCAAAAGAAATGTGGCCAGCAGGTCTAGAGAAGTGATTCCACCCCTCTGCTCTGCACTGGTGTGGCCTCACCTGAAGTACTGCATACAGATGTGGAGTTCTCAGTACAGGAGACACATGGACCTATTAGAGCATGTCCAGAGGAGAGCCACAGAAATGATCCAAGAGATGGAACACCTCTCCTGTGAGGACAGGCTGAAAAAACAGAACTGTTCAGCCTGGAGAAGAGAAGGTTCTGGGGAGACAAGGCAGTGGCTTTTCAGTACTTAAAGGGTTGCTATGAGAAAGAAGGGGACAGATTCTTTAGCAGAGCCTGTGATGATAGAACAAGGGGAAATTATTTCAAACTATAAGTGAGTACACTGAGGTTAGATAGGAAAAATCTCCTACACTGAGGGTGATAAAGCACTGGAGGTTGTTGCCCAGAGTGGAGGTAGAACCTCCATTCCTGAAGATATTCAAGGTGAGGCTGGATCAGGCTCTGAGCAACATGATCTATCTGTGAATATCCCTGTTCATTACAGGGGAGTTGGATTAGATGACCATTAAAGATCCCTTCCAACTCTACGAATTCTATGATTTTATGAAAAAAAAAATAATCAGCATCATCTTTAACAATACTTCTATACCTTTTTACCAAAAGTAACTTGAAGAAAATGTCATGATGTACTGTTGCATTGGCTTTGTTTGAAAATGATCCTTCCACATGAGCTGTTCATGATGTTTTATGCAAGTGAAAATCACATGCTTTATTTTTTCAGTTTTCATACTGTTCTATTGCAATAAAAATCAGATTTACATTAATGTCATCTTGTTTGATTTCAGAAAATGTTATCAACAGTAGAAATCAACCCGAAAGCAGGGAGATGTCAACAGGGAAAAAATATATATAATTTTTTATATTTATATTTATTATATTTGTTTATTTATATTTATTATTTAAAAAATCAATTGCCATTTTAGTTCAGAAGTATTTTCTCTCTTTTCTCTGATAGTCCTGGGGTAATTACAATATTTTACAACAAAGAAACAGAAATAAAGCAACTATGAACATTTTCTGGCACTACGGAAATACACAAAGGAAATTCCTGCTGAGTGGAATAAAAAAGCCTCTAGACTGACGGTACAGTCTGCTAGAAGGAATTCATTTCATTTCTTAGGCTTCATATAACAAAACTTATACCACCTTAATTTGGAAACAAACAAATGAACAAATATCTTCTAGTTTAAAAGAATATCAGTTAATAGAATCTGAATATCTTTTGGGAGGAATAAAGAGTACAAATGCATTTCACATCTAGTCATTAGCTGAAATACTCTGAATACTGCATGGCACTATCTTCATTTCCATATCCCTGGCTCATTTTTTTATTCTTTTACCAGAAGATTTAAAGCAGTATTTTGGCATGAAGAATAAGTGTAAAACCTGCAAAACTTTTTTTTTTTTTTTCAGTTGAATGTGTCTACCAAAATAATTACAAAAAAAAATTTCTGAAATTAGAAAAAGGCTGAGGAGTTTTAGGTCTTTAAATTAAAGCTCATCATTGTCTAGTAGTAGTGCATAAGTTATTTCCTTATTTGGATACTGGTCTCTAATGCAATGTTTCCACATTCTATTTCTTATTTCTGGAATTATGGAGGATGACAATTCTGTCAGACTTCCACGGGTTTGATATAATTAAAAGACTTTTCCCCAGCAGGCTTCACCTTGTATAATGAAGAGAAACCTGAGAGTCAAGTTCAAAGGGGAGAGGCACCAGTATGTGAGTCTGCAGACATGCCAGCACCAGCCAGCACACCAAAGCAGAGCATGCAATTCATGTTTGCTTTCTGCCCAGTGCCTCTCGATACGTGACAACCAGTTTGGTTGAACTAGAAATCTCTGAAGATGATTTGAGGCTCACACAACAATCTGGTTTTCTAAGCTCCACTGAGCAGAGAAAAGCTCAAGCTCAATCAGATGCATCTTGTCTATTCTTTGAGATACTAATTTAGCCACTGTAATTGATATTTCAGTGTTCTTGCTCATGACTTACACAGCATGAATGAAGAATAACCCATTCTTTGTGCTCAGTGAGAAAAAGGTGAATAGAGAAAAATTTGTCACTGTGTGACCACGAACTTAGTATGACAGAGACAGCTTTTAAAGCAATAAAATGAAAGTCACAGTTTTTGCCTCTTCGAAGAGAATTGTTTTTCAAAACTTCCAGTCTTTTCTGATACTATTTTTCAGAAATCTCAGTCACTGCATTTTTCCTACTACAAAACTGTCAGTTACATTTCTTTCCTCTGGTAAAATTTGTTTATGACTCATTCCTTTGTTGTTGTATGCTATTCTGTAATTGTTATTTCTATTATCCAGAATGTGAGTCATTTTCTTTGCAGCTATTTGTTACAAAGTATTATTCTCACTTCTCTTAACATCTATTTGTGTCTCATCTGCACTGGTAATGATCATATTTTATACCTCTTGAATGCAATTTATTTCCATCTTAAGAATTGAACTCCGTTGTCTTTTTACTATAAATGGAGCACAAGAATCATCTGTAGATCATTTGTATCCCCTCAAGTTTTGTTCTATGTACTCTTAATCTTAGCAGTTTTGCTATGACCATTTGACAGAAAATCTGGACCTGTCTGATTTCCTGTCATCCTGCCTAAAGGTCACTGAGAAAACCATTTTCCTTAAATTAATCCTCTCTGTTTTGCATACTAAAAAAAAAAAATATGTAAAACATATTTTACATGTATATATGTTTTACATATGTAAAACATATGTAAAACAAGGAGTGAAATCCTTGTTTCTGTGGAATCTTGGAGGATTATATTATTGACTTAACATGAGAAAGCACAATAAGCCCATATTTCTTCATCTAATTGCTAACAGCAGTTAGCTATAGGGCAATTGTATTTGCTGAATATATCTAGGACTCATTAATCTCATACTATGCTGTTCTATGTTTAGGTTCAGAAGAGACAGATATGGTAGGTAAAAAACAGTCAATGGAAGAAGGCCAAGAAAATGCCCATGTTCCTTTACAAACCTGTTTAGTTATTCAGAATACTGAGATGGAATTATTACAAATATTTTGTCAAGACTTTGTGCACAAGGAAAAATTTTACATTCAGTAATTGAAGTAAAAGTATTTTCTTATAAAAACAAATATGCATACTATGACCATAATTCACCTTAGTAAAATATTTAAATTTTATGTTTAGTTGAGTTTTTGACACATTTATAGGCTTTTTATTTTTTCTTTCCAATTTCAAGTGATGGACTTTATTTTTCAACTGAACACTACATTTCTTATTCTTTTCTTTCATGATTGGGGAGTGATTCAGTTTCTTTCCATTCAAAATTACAGAAAATGGCCTCAACAGAAGTTGCTTCTTCTTGTGCCCTAAAGGCAGCACCTTCTTATCTTGCACTACTGGTTTCAGTAAACACCACCCATGGAGAGGAAAAAGGAATAAACTCAAGATTGTTCACATGTAAATATAAGGAAAAATCAATCTCTATTCCATAAAAGACAAACTTGTTCAGCTCAAAAGTTCACTAAAATTTACCAGTTATGTTTTACATTTGAAAGAGAGGAAACAGACGTGGGTTGCAAGAAATAAATATAGATTTTTGTCCTAATTGGGTGTGCAATGGGAGCTAAAATTTCATGCCTTTCATTGTCTAATAAAAAAGCCAGATACGATGACTGATAGGTCACTAATCTGAAGAGCTGGCTTCATAGTTCCTACCAGAGAGTGCTTACTGATTTATGCATTTTAAACCAAAGCCAGTATTTCATAACTTGAAAGATACAGCAGCTAAACCAAAGAAAGAACTTGTTTGTGCTGTCCACAAGATAAATATGGATATACATTAAAAAATTGAGACATATGAAAGAGATTTGTCTGTCATAGATCAATCAGTTTATTTCAGTGGGCATGAATTATATATAAGTAATATATGTAAGAAAACAATGTGAAGAGATTACATTCTTCATTAAGCAGGAGCAAAATATTTATCAGTTTGGCCTGTCCAGAGTACTCATGCACAGAAACTGAGCATACTTTATCAATCAGAATTACAACACCCATTTTCAATGTTAATAAGATCTCCTATAATGAAGATCTATGAAGAGCACAAAGGTTCATCTAAAGAACAGGATTCATTTTAACAAATATTAGAACATGGAAAGCAAAAAGATTCTTTAGATTCCTCATTTGTGCATTCACTGTACCAAATTTATTCCTTTGAATGAGATTTTGAAGAGTAAAAGTGGGACTGCCAAATCAAATTAATTATAATATTTTTAAATGCTTAAATTTAAGGAATTCAATACATAAATTTATATAACAGCGACAGTTTACACATTTTCCATCTTTACCTTCAAAAGGTTATTTTGAGTCAAATACTTACTGCAAGCTGACCTAAAGCATTGGTTACAGAAGATTACTATTTTCACTAAGTTAGAAAGATGCCTAGTAATCCCAAGATTCCTAGGAATCTGTTACGTCTGATGAGACCTAAATTGGACCACCTAATTCATTCATTTCCTCCAATTCTTCCAATTTTTTCATGTCTTCTCCTTCACCATTTAAAGAAAATTGGATAATATATGCAAAGCTATATATTTTTTGAGCTGCATTACTTCAGTGGTTGAAAATGTGAAAACCTTGTAACACCAAAGCAAAATGTCTACAAAGTGAATTAAATATCATGCTCCCTGAATGAAAGTTAATCACAGGTACCTGCCCAAAGTTATGCTTTAAATATGAAGAAAGTTTTTAATAATAAAATACTATAAATCTTGTGGTGCCTGGAAGGATTTCTTCACGTCCCGAAGGAAAACCACACAATACATATTGAAGAGCAGAATTGTCTCATATTTTTTCACTCTTTTTCTGGTTTTAGCTTAAAAACTAGCCAACATAGGCAAAATCAAAGATAAATGAAACTAACAATCAAAGAAAACCCCATTCGTATCTGATCGCCTGCTAGTTAGTCCATATTATTACAGCTTCTACAGAAATTAAAGCCTTTTTGCAAAGCATCTCTCTGAATACAAGTAATGAGCATGTGTTTCTTGCAGGACTGCAGAGATCCCTGATATTCTGCATTTAAACGTGAACTGCAGACACTTTCTACTTTGTCCCACATTGAATAAATTGAATTCATTGAAGGGAGAGAACTAGTTGTATTTTGAAGTCAAAAGATTTCGAGGTCAGAAGTATAATAGCATCCTCTTAATTTTGAAGAAAAAATCTATATTATGGACTGTTTAATTTCCCTGATTTTTTATTTTGCTAGAAATTTATTTATAAGGATCTGTACATTTCTTTTCACTAGTGATTGATAGTATGTTCATATGGTAGGAAACTGCAAGGTTGATGACATTCAAAGTTTATTAGTAAGAGTAGAACTTTCGGTAATACCTCTCCTCTCATACCTTGTGTAGCACTTTCCAAGTAAAATCTGTAAGGAAGGGTCAAAGACCAAAGACCTGGTAAGGACTACAAGTTTGCGACTGAACCATGCTTGCAGAAAACAAAAAGTATATCACCACATAAGACTATGTAAAATGTCAGGTTAGACATTTATTTCTTTATCTAAATGAATGGAGAAGGAAATGTTCTAAAATAACCAGTGATACTTTCAGAGTTTATTGAAAAATTTTCAAAATACACGTAAAGTTTATTATGAGTCTTTTGCAAATGTCTGCTCACTACTGCATCAGGATTTTTAAAGAAGAAAAACACTGAATCAAGTTACAGAACTACTATAAAAGAGCATCTTCACCTACTAGTTTGGTTTACTCAGGGCTACATAAGAGGCTTGGCCTAAGAGTGACACATCTTTGACCTATGTGTTCAGATGGAACCCTCTGGAGAAAAGAAAAAAAAAAACAAACACAACACTCAAGTTCAAACTAAGCTAAATATACAATTTTCTGAAGCTTGAGAGATTTGATCTAGCTCATGTAATCATGCTAAGCCTCCTTGAAAGACAGAGACTGTGAGCATCAGTCCTTTCTTCTCTAAGAAAAGAACATACCATTTCCAATAAAGAGTGGGACAGAAGAATAAATACCATAATGTCATCATAACATTTCCTCAGAAATTACTTGGATAAGGGTAGAATGACCAGAAGTAGAAGCAGTTTGGAAGGAGTATCTGAATGGCACTTGGTTGTTTCTGGGTCATTAGTTTTCACTAGTAACGAGCTTAAAACCGTTTTGAGCTTCATTCGCAAAAATCACATTGCTCTGTATTTCTTACTTTTTATTTCTTCCTCTTCACCCCAATAATTTCATAGCTTGTTGGAACTTAGAATCAATTTTTACTACAATGAAACTCTTGCAAATTTATTAAAACCCTCAAAACTGTAAAACAAAGTGAGTGAGTGAAAGCTAAACAGTTCAGAAGTGGAATCAGGCTACAGGGGCAAGCCTACCACAGATGTTGCTAGGATTTTACAAGAGAAAAATTGGAATTTTTTTCACTGGTCTTTATCCTCATATTTCACAGTTTGAGGACAGATGAAAACTACTGTGAGTCCCAAACCTGCATGAACAACGAATAACTGAGTTATGAAAGGAAAAAAGAGCAGAAAGTCAGCCCGGCTTCTATTGATGAGAAACTAAATTCCAGTTGTCCTCTTGATTTATAGCAGTAGTTTACTTGGGCCACTTTATTTCATGTAATTAAATTAAATCAGATTTCCTCTTTATTACCTTTCCTTGCTAGAAAACAAAACAAAGCCACAACAACAAAAGCACAACCAAAAACAAACAAACAATCAAAACCAAAAATCTTCTGTAAGAGAAGCAAAGCAAGCAGCAAAAATAGTACATCTGTCTTTGGAAAACTTTGCAACAGGAGGAACCTGTAGGAACATTAAGAGCACATTCAATGGGCATCAAGATAGAACAGAACGGTAAAGAGCCATTCTCATTGGAGTCAGGAGTTTGTTTTTAGTGTCATACTTCATTTATTTTTGCCTTTGAGAACTAAAAAATATATCATTTTTTTCATATGTATATGACTAGTGACAAGTATACCATAAAGTCTGTACCTTACTGTCTTTTACCTAGTCGTGATTTTCTACTGTTATTATTAACTGAAAACAAACTAAATACAAGGATCCAGTGAGAGGATGTTTATTTAAATAGATCTTGTATGAGAAGCAAGAAGACAAACAATAAAGGTCTGTGAGATCTACAGCGGTGAGAACAGTCAGACAGGGAGGAATGATGTCTTCAGCAATTGCAATCCATGTTGTATTCCAAATCTGTACAAGCCTCATTCTTTATTAGCATTGCCTTTGCCTATACTAATATTTGTTAAGTTCAAAAGTGTGATTAGACCATTATTAAAAATAGATATGATTGTTTAATTTCACATTTCTCAGAAAGTTAACTGAGTTGTAATTAAACTTCCACATAAATTCATAGTAAGGATGGATTATTTCAGACCTTAAAAATTGTTTTGGGAAAGTAGTAGCCAATATCAGAATTCTATTAAAAATATTGCAATATTAACTACATAAAAACCTTTTCCCCCTAAATGATCATTACTAATTTATTTCAAATTTGTTTTAAATCTGTCCATTTGAAGTATAGTGATGCTCTTCAAAATGATCGACATGGACACATGGAAATATGAGGGAATGTTCACAATCACCAGTCTCACCAGTCAAGGCAGGCTCTTATCCATGCAAGATTTAAACAGTAGCCTCTTGAAAGGAAGCTCTCATTACCTCTTGTGAAAATCTAAGCTGTCATAACAGCATATACTAAGTTGTTTAGGAGTCTGACTGGGAAATCTTAGAGTACTACAGCATTCTCAGGCACACAAAGCAATGTCTCCTCATTAATCACACTATACCTAATAAGAGATTTTTTCAGGTCATTCACACACATCCATGTTGCTGCTATGGTTTCATAATAGCACAGACCCCATTATTCACTACAGTCACCATTGTCATTTCAACTACAGAATGAACACAGTGTACAAGCATATATTAGGTCTCCAGAATTTTGACATAGAGAATAAATGGCATTCACAAATTCCCTTAGAAGTTTCACATACTAATCCAGAATCTTATGGCTTATGCTGACATTTATTTCTTTGAGTAATCACAAACTACATAAAAACCTTTGTGATAACAAAGATGATCAGGGGACTGGAGAACCTCCGCTATGAGGGCAGGCTGAGGGAGTGGGGCATATTCAGCCTGGAGAAAAGAAGGCTGCAGGGTGACTTCATTGCAGCTTTTCAGTACCTAAAGGGAGCCTACAAACAGGAGAGGAATCAACTCTTTGAAAGGGTAGATAACAGCAGGACAAGGGGAAATGGTTTTAAGTTGAGGGAGGGGAGATTTAGGTTGGATGTCAGGAGAAGTTCTTTACAGAGAGAGTGGTGAAGTGCTGGAACAGGCTGCCCAGAGACGCTGTGGATGTCCTTTCCCTGGAGATGTTCAAGGCCAGATTGGATGGGACCCTGGGCAGCCTGGTTTAGTATTAAATGTGGAGGTTGGTGGCCCTGCATGTGGCAGGGGTGTTGGAGATTCATGATCTTCATGATTCATGAGGTCTCTTCCAACCCTGGCCATTCTGTGATTCTGAGAAACTCTCTCCTCCAAGAACACATACTTAGTCTCTGAATACTGATAACCTATTCTAAAATTACATCCAAGTAACTTAATACTTGTATCCTGCTGAGCTCACTGTGCTTGTCTATATGCATAAAGTTATTCAAGTGTGTGTTTTCCTAAATCTGTCTTTAGTGGAGCAGCTCTTTATGTCTAAACAGAGAAATCTTTAGCTTGGTGGGTTTTTTCCCTTCTGGGCTGATGGATTTTCAGGGCAACCACGAGTGTTTATCAGCCTTTGCCAAAAAGTTTCCCAAATAATAATATCAATGAACATCTCATGCAAAACCACTGCACACAAAAGTTATTCCACTGTCATTGTGCGTGTTAGAATTCTTGAGAAAAAAAATCAAACTGGCTGCAGCTGCTGACAACTCCTGAATATTCATGTTGTTCAGTGGGTGGTATGGAGCCTGGCAAATGCAAACAATGAATCTGTCACAAGCAAAATGAAATAAATAAAAGCTAATTCTTGCACATATTTCTCTGCTGTGAGTCTTTGAGTTTAGATAAAAGAGAATAGTGCAGTACTTAAAATTTAATCAAAAATATAAACCACAATGAAACAGTGGGAAACTCATTTTTGTGACTGAATTATACATGAATTTATATGTACCTTGCTTTTATTTGATGGACAGATGAAAAAATTGTTAGTTAATAAACCTTTTTATATAGAATATAAAAGAATAGCAATAACTGAACAGGAGTGTGATGTTTGGCTCTGCAAGAAGTACTTTATCTGGAAACACTGCAAAGTCTGAATTACTCCTTGGAGCTGGAACTTTGTTTTTACAGCACAACAGAATCCCTATCCAAAGACAAATGGCATTAACACTTAAATGAAAAGCTAAAAAGTCTTCAAAGTTCTGCCTAAGACGGACCTGTATATGACAGCGAAGTACAAATCATCCTCCTACCAAGAATCTTTGTTACAGGAACAAAGCCAGAAAGAAGCTATTTCTGCATGGAAAGGACCTTGTGTTTTGGTTGGTTCAGTCTAAACTGGTTGGCACTGTAAATCTTCATCCTGTATATTTTACTGAGAACTATTTTACTTACAAATGGTGCCACTCTTCCAGTTTTCTCAGACCATCTAATTCAAAATAATTAGCTTTTCTTCACAAGTTACAAAATTAATTATCAGGTCATAGAATTTATTTTCTTTCAGAACTTACATAAAAACAGACAACTGATTCAATAACTTGCACAAGAATCTGAGGCCCAACCAGTTAGTCCAACATAAATATTTGTAGAAAAATGCCATTCATGAATACACCTCTGTTTAATCTGATTGATGTTGTTAGCTTTGGTGGCACAGGAGCCAATTTAGAGCCCAGATGTCACGAGGACTGTTTGCACCCCCTTGGGAGCTGCACTATTCCCTGTGTGAGATTGTCTATCAGCAATATGACCTCAACAGGCATGGGAGCATCTGTGGGCATGAAAAGCTGTCAGCTGGTGGGTGCCTTCCAGGAGAGGCTGACTGGGTAGGTATTCCTACAATAATTGGACATACAGCCAGTGTTCAGAGTCTAGAATCCAAATATCTCATCTGTAGTTGTATTTTGCACAGATGAAACATGAACTTATGATACTGAGACTTGGTTGGCCCTCCTTGAGGAGCCAACTAAGGAGAACTAAATCACTTCAAAAAATTCGATCATCTAAAAATCAGCACTGCACACTTCACTGTGCACAACAGGACAGAAAATCTATGTGCTGATGGGATGACACACAAATTTCCCTTCTAAGTGACAACTTGTTTGCAATTTTTAGGATGCAATTAATTAATGAAATGACCTAATTAGAAACAACCTTCATCTCAAGATCTCCTTGCATAACTTGAACTACCTATGGATTGACCACAAAGTCATTTGGACTGCAGAATAATCCTAGGCAGTAACTCTGTATGCACAGCTATGATCTATCTATATTATCTTCTTAGTGAACCTAACACAAGGAAGTGTCTTCAATTTGTATTTCTCTTTAAATAATATTATCTCTTTCCCTTTTACTTAATCCTCACAATAAGATTTACCTACAAATATTTGCACTGTTTTTCATGAACTCATTATTCAGCTTGTTACCGAACTGGCCATATTTATTTTTATCTGAATAATTTAGTATATAAACTGGCATTTTACAAGTCAAGCATTCATTAAAATGATATTTGCTAGAATAGTTTGGACTTCTTAGTGCTGAGACAGTAATTAAAGAAAGGAAAGTAGGGTAATGCTTAAAAGAAGGCAGGAAAATCTTTTTATAACAACAACAAAAGAACACAAATCCCTGGCCTTTTATGATCCAGTTCTTTTATTTTCTGCATGAAAAATAACAACTAGAGTACTGCTTGCTATGGTCAGATGTAAAACTTCTGTTAATTCCTACAGAGATAAAATGCATCACAGTAGACAGCAAACATGAAAAAAAGTTCTGTGACAATGGATGTTTTGAATATTATCCAAAAAGGAATTTCAGATTCCTGTCAATACTGACATCAGTCACACCATCAAAGACGACACTGAAGTTGATTTGAACAAGTTAGTGAGAATTAAAATGCCTTTTTTGGTTCACATCATTGATTTAGCTTTATTAATCATAATGTTACGGTATCCATAAAGCAAAAAAAAAGAGATTTCTCTATTCAATTAAAAAAAAAAACAAACACACAAAGCAATAAATAAAAAACAACCAATCTAAATTTTACAATACGTTTTCTAATTGATCCTAAATATTTTCACCAATTTTTCACCCAAAATTAAAGAAAATAATCTGCAAATACTTACAGAAATTGTTAAGTTTATCAAATATTTCTTCTGCACTTTGACTTTAAATTCCCATTTTCTAAAGTTTCCGTTTCTTAACCTGTCCACCTCTCAAGTTACTGTTTCCCTCATAGAACCTATTTGCAGAAGATATTATCAAAAATCTGAAAATAATTTAGATCCACATTATCAGAAACATAATGCACAAGTTAGTCACTCCCTCTTCGGAAGAGTCACCTGTGCAGGTGAGTCCTTGACCTTAGGCATGCTGAACATGCAAGCCATCCATGGGTTGATAGCTTAAATATCCATCATAATCACAACCAGCATCACTACCTCACTGCTTCCCCAGCTGCCTCCTCACCACTCACAGTGGGACAGCCTTGTAATTCTCTATACTATGCATTTAAAGAATGTACTAAACTGAATGTGATTCTAGAGCAATTTCTTAGGTTTTTGATTTTGCTAGGAACGAAAGTCATTTGATGTAGACAACTGTTTAGTTTTGTTGAATGTATTTTCTCCACATAGGAACCATTTTTCATCACTGTCTCTTGCATATCATGTACACTAATTTCCAATAAATTAAACAGAATGTTAATAAGCAAGAGCCTACATTTCTGCAAGTGACAAGACACACTGTGATCAAATAATGATGGAAAAAAAGAAAGAGCATTTAATGTCAACAGAGGGAAAGAAAAATACTTGCTATATTAAATCAATGGACACAGGGCACTAGTTTAAGACCAGTTCCACAAAGAGTTTTGTGAATGTGGATTACTGTCTGGGGTAGAGCTAATTTTCTTCATGAAAGATCACTGTGCTGTTTTGGATTTGCAACCAAAAAAGACCTGATAACGCACCTGTACTCACAACACCACGTAATACGTATTACATTCAGGTAGGTATTTGAAATTGATCTGTTATTTGTCTGGCTATCTTTTGCATACTAGATAATGGCTTCCATATGAGACGCAGTTTGCAGTTTTCCTCCCAGCTTAAGTCAGAATTATGGAATTTTATACTATTTTTTTAACCTCATTCGGTGGTATTTTTACACAGAGGACAAAATATCAAGTAGTTTAAAATTCCCTTAAGTATTAGAACATTTCCAAGATAGATAATTTGCATATTACCTGAAAACATCAGATCTAAGCAAGCTTCTTTAGTATTCTAGATTTTTTTTCCTTCTTCTCTTTGAACAGAATTTTTGTAGGCAGTACTAAACATTCTTACTCTTAACAAGCAGTGAAAGAAAATTGCACTGGTATAAAATTGTACACCAGCTCCAAAGACATGGGAGGTGCACTGATTTACACCAGTTACATAGCAATTTCATGTTATTTAGGGGTAGTGGCATTTCAAAGTCAGAAAAGACGATCTGGCAAAACATAGAATTAAATTCTGATGGAAGTTTATGCCTACCTCTTGGTCTCTTCTCCCAGGCAACAAAAAGAACCTGAGGAAATAGATACAAACTTTGCCAGAGGAGGTTTAGATTAGACATAAGTAAGAAATTTTTCTCTCAGACTGGTCAGATACTGAAATGGCCTGCTCAGGGAGGTGTGGAGTCACTGTCCCTGGCAGTATTCAAGAGGCATCTGGATGAGGAGCTATGAGACATGGTTTAGTAGCTTGTGGTAGCAATGTTAATGGGAGGATGGTTGGACTAGATGATCTTGTAGATCTTTTCCAACCTCGTGATCCTATGATGTTTCCTAGGTGCCCACACTATTAATTTAAGTTCAAATACCTCTGCCTCTGTAGTAGAGGTTAAATAATTCTGCCTCATTTAGGACTGACTTTATCAGCATACAGTGTACCCCTAAAAACAGTCAGAATACCTAGCCTTGGCTCCTGAATTGTAAAGACCCATTGCTTTTCCTTACAAGTATGCATTAAAAAAAAAATAAAAAAATCTGAAAATGAAGGGAGATCTGCTCCCCAATTTCCAAATCAGAGAGAAAATTTAGGAGAGAGTCAGCCACTGACAGTAAAGAAAGGAGGATGCCCTTCTCTCCCTTTATGCTTTACAATATATTGTATCATATTGTAAAAATTCAAACCTTAACACAAAGAACAACATAAAAGGAGAAAAAAGAGAAAGATGATACCCAAAATTAACAGAGTGCATTTTATACATAGAAACACACAGTCTTGCTTCTCTTTTTTGGTATATTCCTTGTAAAGCCAAATTAAGTGTCATCCCCTCTTTTTGCCTCAGAATCAGTTACGTTAACAACCAGCTCCTCAGAGGCCCTTGTGATGTAAGGCCGAGATTTTGAAAAGTGCCTAAAGGATTAGCTAATAGAGCTTAAGCATGTAAATCCCCTTTGAAAATGCTATCCTTACACTTTGCCCTCTAAGAGTTTACAAATCCCAAGAATTTAACATTTAAGATTCAGAAAACCCTGTAGATCTGTAGGCGAAGTTTGAAACTTTTATCCCTTATAATGGCATTATTTCCCTACATTCGTCTGTTCTGCTTTTTTTTTTTTTTTTTTTTTTTCTACAGAGCAGTGTTATTTTTGTATACTTGATGAAAACATCACCAATTTAGAAGACAGTCCAGCATATTAACAAGTTACCATTCAGTATGTTATTGTCACAGAAAATTCCCTAAGCAGTGGAAGGGAAACAACAAATCGCTCCATCAATGTAGTTCATCACTGCTCTCAATACTCACTTTTCCTACATTATGACTTACTTTGGAGCAAAATGTTTTAATATAAGCAGCTTATCCCAGGAGTGTTTTTATAAGCAGGAAGCAATATGCGGGTACAAAAAACTCACTAGTAAACAAATTCATGTGCATGCATTTCAGAAAACATATTGCTGAAGCATTAAGGAAAAATTGCCTTAAATCTTAAATTAGAATACGGTCTAAAATCCAGACTTTCTTCACAAATATCATTCTAATTCTCAATAGGCTTGCTTACATACAGTAAATATGTATTGGTAAGAGGAAGTAAAGCTCAGAAACACCAAAAAGTGATGAATAGACCACTGCATTATTTGTCCCGTTGGTATCACAGAGCATTTCAAATTTAGTATCTTGGAAGCAAATAAAGGTAGAGATAAGAACAGGCAAGATCACATGCAATAGTTTATTCCAACCAGAAACACATCCTTTGCAGGGCTATTTCAGTAAAAAATGCAAATGAGTGGAAGGTATGAATTATTGAAGCTCAATACCTGGAATATTCTTGTTTCACTTCTTGTAGAAGTTGGAGAGTCCTATGGCCAGGGCAGGTGCACACTTTTAAATAGTATCCTACTCACATGAAGCTGACCACAACATTTAAGCTAAAACACTCACAGCTGCCAAGATTCTTTATTCCCCATGGCTGTTTTTCTGGCTTCAGATAACTGGGGATGGCAGAAGCAATGAAGATTTGTAATTCAAGTTAAAAGATAATGAGATTGCACTCAAGAGAATTCTAGGGCTAGAAATCACAAACTTAGCTGGGAAACTGCTCTCTTGAAAGGGATACACAAATGACTGTTCTCTGACATCTGAAATCCTCTTCTGTGAGGAACAATTTGGGATCACAATGAACATACATTCATTACAATCCCTGATGTTAGTGATGTGAGCTGTTGAAACACCTAAGAGGATGCAGGATTTATACACTATGAGGCAAAATAGGCAAGTGGCATGCATTTAATGAGGACACAAAGTGTAATGGTTCTTCTATCTGAGAACACCATCTATTTTTTAAAGGAGTGAAAAGAAATTCTCCTGGAAAATATTTTATAAGTGATGCCATTATAGCTAAGGGATACTCATTAGTTTTGTGTGGATAACATCAATTCAGGTATTTTCTTTCTACTGATTTCTAGATTATTTAAGATCCTTTATAATTGTATCAATATCCCATATAATACTGCATTTCATTTAAATATTTATCATTTTCCCTGCAAATATAATAAAGTATATAGAAGATTTTTTTCAAAGTGCCTGAGGTATGGGCAGCTTCTGGCCTATTTCTAAGAGTTGCTTTTTCCTGTATTTTATGTTTTATATATTTATAATTTGAAATAATTTGAAGGTTCTCCAAAGATGTAAAAGCAGTCTCCTCAACTAGACCCAGGATACCAGCCCACATGGAAGACTAAGGCTATTTTTTATTCTCAGTTTAACATATCGGTTAGCTCTAGAGCTTTAAGCTGTAATTGCGAAATTTCAGGCTTCTGATTTCATTGCGGATTTCTTAAAGGAATATTGTGCTAATAAACTGAACACAGTCAGCTGTAAAATTTCAGACAAAACAGATCATATTTTGGCTTTAGGGGCATACTGAGTTACTGTGATAATACACCATATACCATATTACAAGAGAAAAAAAATGCCTAAATGTGTACCTTAAATTAATGCAAGATCATTAAAATTTTTATGAAAAATCTTAGTCTTCATTCAGAATATTGTTATTTTCCAACATGAGGCTAGG
The DNA here is from genome assembly GCF_019238085.1 of Lagopus leucura. Lineage (NCBI taxonomy): Eukaryota > Metazoa > Chordata > Aves > Galliformes > Phasianidae > Lagopus > Lagopus leucura. The sequence goes on from NW_024962264.1 coordinate 46,889,921, forward strand.
CCAACAGAGCATGAGTTTATTTGTTAGCTGACTAGATAAACCCTGCATCTAAATTAATGAGAGAATCATCTGGCTAGCATATCTATCCTATTTCTCTGCTGAGCATTGATAACATGCAGTGAGACAGTTCACAGAAATATCCCCTCTTGCACATTATCACTACCCCAGGCACTACGAAGGATGAATAACTTAGAAGTGCACACATTTTTAAAAAGCAAAGAATTTTTAAAAAACACAACTCAGTACCAACTGAATTGAACTGACCTTTCTGGATCTGTTCTATACATACTCATGCACACATACCTAATGCGTACATGTGATTAGCTTTTGCCTAGATAAAAACAGACATCTCGCAATAAAACTAGAAAATCTTCCATATTGCATATCTCAATGATTCTTTTGGCTAGAATGTTACTTGGAAGACTTTCTTCCTCCCAGCACTTTATATATGTAATATCATTCATGATTTCTTAAAGACTAAATACACAAAGCAAGCAGAGGATGGACAGCAAGACTTGGAATACCCTTGCCTATTAAATACAGAAGATCAACAGACAATTTAGGGAACTGGATTTCAGTCTCTTACCCCCCTTACCACAGTTTCTTTGCCCCTTACATTCTTACTGTGTTGCCTAATCACAGCAAAACTTATAGTTTTCAGTAATAAATTGCATAGGATAAAATAGGAGTGTTCATTTTTCTGAGAGGCTTTCAGAATTACCTGTATTTGTAATGTGAGGATTTTGTTTTCTAGTCGCAGGCTTTTACAAATGATGGCAACACCCAGCCATGAGACCCAATGCAGTGCAACGAGCTCAGAACTAGAAGGCTCACTAAACTACTACAAAAGAGAATGAAGAGAGGAATTACTAGCTTAAAGAAACAGTAGAAAATATGCAGGGAAATGTGAAATGTATCAAAACAGAAGCTAGAGAAGGCTGTTGGGGAAGGAAGAATTGGGCTGCTACATCTTGTACTAGAGCACACTTGGATTGCCTTTTATTAAAGCACCCATCCAACCGTTCAGAAGTACTCTGTCTTTCTGAACAGACGCTTTCCAGCCTCCATTCAGCAATACTCCAGGATAATCTTGTGATTTAGTACGCAACATATCCTTTGCTGTCCAGTCTTTAGGAAACAGCTATCCTCATCACATCACCCAAACTTGGTCCAGGTCCAAAGCACATATAAATACACACATACATCTTAATACATATATACACAAATATACATGTACGTATATACGTGCGACCTCACTGCTTCACTGTTAAATACAGCCCATAAAACATGCAAGAAGGGGAAAAATATAGGTTGTTTTGATTGCACACAAGTCAAATCATATAACCAAGCTTTTTTTTTTTTTTTTTTTTTTAGAAAAAAAAAGAAGGCAAACAAACATGCACTGTGCCATATTCTGATCTTAGGAATATAGGAAGATGAAAAGGTTCATGTTATCAGATACCAAAACAGTACCTTGAAAAGATTCGGTAACTAGGAGATCTCATATTTGATCTGTGCCATTTTATCCTGACCTAAACATCAGCTTAGACAACACATGAAAGAATTATGGTGACCCTAATTTATTATTTATGGCAGACAATTACAGAAAGACTCTCTACAATTTTGTAATTCAGTAGAAGTGAGAAGGAAATTAAAACTAATGAAAAAGTATTCACTGCCAATAACTCTCAAACATTTGTAAGTGCCAAATACTAGGTGAATTCTTTCCAGATAACTTTTTAAACTAATGAGTATCAAAATGTCACGCTGTACTCAAAAATGTAAGGTGTCTTCACTCAGCCAGTCAGAAAATTGCTACATCGGTTTGGATGACCAGTTTCTCTAGGGAATGAAGGAATTGTCCACCCAGCAGAAACAACAAATCTCCAGTGAGTACATTTCATGCCTCTTTGGTTTAATACAGTACATCTCTTCTTTTGACTAGGATTTGTGGCTTAACAGAAAATAAAGAGTAACTAAATAAAATATCTAAGTAAAACAAAGTTTTTAATAAATACAATATTAACAAATTACTAACCTGTTTAATATTATAAATGTGGGAATTAAATGCTTTATTAACATTATGTGTCATTCAACATTTGGAAGTATAAAGGAAGCAATTGTTCAGCTTTGTCTTGCTACTAATATACAAGCTGCTGCTGATGACCTCTGAAAACGTCAAGTCCATTATTTCCAATGATCCTTTTATCTAATTCTGGATATAAAGTCAACAAGATAGTACACTAGACAAGCAAAAGTAGATATATGTTCTTTGCTATTTGAATAAATAACTCTTCTTAAACTCCTTCTAACATTAAAAAATATTTACAAAAGTGCTTTTATACCCATTAGCTTACTAAATTGGTGCCAGTGATTCTGATAAGCACTATGTACAATGTTAGCATTTAGTATTTGTGGATATAAATGCATAACAAAAAAAAATTTTATTATCCCACTAAGTTCTCCTGAGTTGTACTGCCAAAAACTCCTGTAGAAAATAGCCAGAGTAGACCATTTAAGTGAATAAACCCTTAATATTGAACAACAGTAAATTCTAGCAAAAGAGTATCTTTGCTTAATGGTTCACTCTTTCCCCAAATATACAAAAGAAAATGTTACGTCAGCAGTAAAGCCCAAGAACAATAAAATACTGAGCATTAGGTTTAGAATACAGTTTCCACAGAAAAAAAGCTGGATTATAGATGAGACTTTACTACTTACTTGTTTATAAAATTGAATTATAACCTTAAGTACCTCAAGTTACAAGAAGATTTTGTTTGCCTGTTTGTCTGAAAAGGAAAGTTTCCATTCATTGTAGTTTTTGGGTTGTGAAATATGGAAGATCTGAAGTGGGATAAAGCACAGGAATTTCTGAACAATGTTGGTCACAATTCAAACAGGCACACAAAATTATGTCTGCAAGTTACAACTCATTTCTACTGCCATAGATTTATAACTCTACATTGCATAATGAGACTGAAAGCAGTCTCAAGAGATCGTTTAGATTACCAGTTTGCCTCAACGTAAAATGAGTTTCTCCATTCCTGACAGATGCTTCTCTCTTTCAAGTGATGGCTAATTCTCTGCCTCCCCAGGCAGTGATCATTTTCTCCTGACTAGAAGCACTTCTAGTATCTAATCTGAATTTTTCATGCTAGAATTTTAGCCCACTGCTTTTTGTCATACCCATCAGGAATTGAGAAACAGAGAAACAAGTTAAAAATATCACAGATTTGTTCAAGCTGTCCTCCTACAGGAAGCATTTATGTTCTTCTTTTAAAAATATATATATATTTTAATGGCTAATTCTTGCTTCTCTCATCTGGACTGCTTCCAATTGATTTGACTCTTTATTGGAGTGAGATGACAGAACAGGGCACAGCATTTCAGCTGAGTAGTCTTTTATGTTTTTATTCACTGTGTACCAATTTTGTGTTGTGCACATATAAGCTGCAACCCACATATAAAGGTTTATATATATAGAATAACATGCCTATCTAATTAGAAGAATTATTCACAAATGGGATATGAAGAAAAAAAAAAAGCATCACATCCATTCTAGTCAATAACAGTAATAATGAAGAGAAAAGCATTACTTAATAGCTCCTCAGGGGTACACTATTTAATTCCTGAGCTCCACAGAAAAAGCAAAGTGTGGCGCAGCCCGCAAAACGGTTTCTTCAGTAGAGTAGAAATAGGGCTTCTGCAGTTTCTGAAAGTCATTATCAGGGATAAATACAGAAAATTTTTCCTTGTGGAAATAGCTCATCCAAGGTAGAAATTTTATATCTCTTTTCTTCCTATCAGGAAAGTTACAAGAACCCTATTTAAAATTTTATTTGGCTTATGAAACTAATACATTTAATGTGGTCAAGATGTGCTTGGAGAGCACTGCCTTTCCAAGGCCCCTCTCCTACAACTAAGATTGTATAACTCTCCAGCAGATAAACCTCTACTTTTCATGCCATATTCACATGTGATAAATGTCTTTCCAACTTTAAACTACTAATGGGGAAATACTGTGGAACAGTCGTCCCATTAGACCAGTTCATCTTACAGCCTACATTATTTCACAGTCTTTGATGGATCTTTCATACGGTTCATAACCTGGAGCCAGGTCACAAAATAAGGAGCTTCAAAAAGTTTTTTCACAGCAGCGCCCCCTCTCTGTACATGCATATGGTGTCCAAGTGCAGAGCTAGAGAAGTAAAATTCAGACGCTTGCAAGCATGAGCTCTGCTTGCTTATAGTGTTTCTTATCCTGTTTTTCCTCAAATTCCCACCAAGTTTCCTAGGAAGATTTTGGATCAACATTTGGATGAAATAATTAAGCGTCTGCAGATATTCTTCATACAAGGCTTATTAAAGGAAGAGAACAATATTTGTGAAGCGTATATATAGTATTGGCTTAAAAGTTGCATGAAACTCTGTTGTCACAGCATGTCACAAACAGACCCATATCTTAGTGATAAGTGTCACAAGAGATCAAAGCAAAAAGGTTTAGTTCACAATTCAAGGTCAACTTCACTCTCATGCTGAAGCCTTCAGTCTGCCTCAGAAAAGGTCATCTCTGACTCACAGCTGTGAAGATTTCTGAAAGCAGCGAGTTGTTGATAGTTCAGTCCCCAGAGGACATAAGTAAGTGGCGCAATTCTGTCACTAATTCAGTCATATCCTCTGGGGTAAGCAGAGGATAAATATGGGGGAGGAAAATTTGCTTTTGATACTCAGGCACTGGAATGAAACAGCAGTGAGTTAACAAATGCAGACACTTAAAACATTATGCTATGGAACTTTGTGCATCCGAGTGATCTTTCAACAAGCAATGCTCTCATGTCTTTTGTCAAATATTCAATATAAAATACTGACAGTTTGTAAGCAAAATTCATTTCTACTTATTTAGGACTGTTTTTATTGTTGTTTTTTTTTTTTTTGTTTTGTTTTGTTGTTTTGTTGTTTTTTTAACATACATCTTTTGTGATTAAAAAACACAGCCTGTAGCACCAGGGTAAGATAATCCCAAACAAGAAACAGTTCAGACTCTTCTAAATTACAGGTACATTAACCAAAACCATGAAAATAAAGCCATTTGGGAATATATGTAACTTCTACTAGTTTAAATTAAGTTATTTATTTCTATGTGTCTAGATCTAAATTTCTCCATCTGTGAAATTAGGAATTGACTCTCAGCCTGCTTTGTATAAACTGTGTGGACATGGAAGGATTCAAAGCCACTGTTATCAACAATTTCAGCTTACATTATTCATTAATTTTCACCAACACCATTATTTGCACAAATTTTAATTTCAGATAAAGTGCATACTATAATCCATATTTTACTTGTACAAAGTCTAAAAGCTGTGACAACATATCCTCATCTCAAGGTCATGCTTAGAAAATAGCTAGCTAGACATGGCCAAAGATAATAATTCAAAGGAAAACACACCAACTTTCTTCAAGTAATGTTTTCAATGGGAGAAGTGAACTTAACACACCTCTATCATTCAAAGAATAATGACTTCATTTTTTCAGTCAGCTACAGTGTTAGTACATACTACTTCTTCAGTTATCTTTTCCTCATCTTCATTCTCAAAAAACCATGATTCTGAGCATTCTATTTCATGCCTCACTTTAAGAAACACATCAGACTTTCAGTCCCATTCTCTACTGACTAGCTCTCATTCAATACCATGCTCACTACAGCTTTACTTCCATCGAGCTTAAATCCATCTCTTCCCAGAGCCTCTCGAAACAGAACAGCTAGCACCATTTCCCTACTATGAAAAACTCCAAGAACCACCCCTGTTCCACTTAAGGTTTCAGATTGTGCAGGGCACTAACTCAGCTTCCCAGCCAGTTCTGATGGTGCATTGTGTGCTAGAACATGCTTTGTTCCAAGTAAAATCTGTAAAATTCAGTTAGAAAGATAATTATTTAAAATAGACAAATACACATTCTATCATTGTTCTACTCTAGAGTAGGTAGTCCTGTCTCAAAGAGATAAAGAGAAGTGAATGGGCTTTTAAAATATTTTGGTGAGGTAACTTTTTTCTTTTATTTTTTTTAATTAAATATTCATATAATCACTACCAAATGGAAATACTGAACCTGTGAGCAGCCTGGATTCAAGACTATGAGACCTAGCAAAGCTGAAATTACATAATGTTATCTAAAGGGAAGGAAAGAAGCAGGATGAGAAACCCATGATGACCTCTGAACAAGTATCTGTTAAACACTGTAATATACCATGTGTTAGGCAAAGATGAGATATAATCACTACAGAAAATAAGCTTCTTCAAAAAAATTATTTTTCTGAAATGGTGGCAGTGTCATTATATTTGATAAAGAGATGGAAAACCAATTTTGAATGCCTTATAGTGAGTGTTGCCACTTGTTTGATGTGGATCACACTGATGCCCAGGAACAATAGTCCAAGGAAGAGCTGATCTGATTGTCATGCCACTGCGCAGTTCACTTTTGCTGAAGTCACCAGTGAATTCTCTGCACATCATTCCCATTTGACATTCTGTTTAGGAAACAAATTGACCTGGATTTTTAATTGAATTATCATAGCAAATTCAGTAGCTATTTAGTAGTCAGAAAGAGCATGAGTGTTCTTGCAGTCATCAGCATTAATGGTGAACACCACCAGCCCAGAGGATTAATTTAGATTTTCCACAGACATGTAAGATTTATTTGCTCATCTGAACCTTTTTTCTTTCTTGTTCACTACAGTTTTCTGAACTGGTCTGTGTCTCAGATTGTGACAGTAATCACATTTTCTGAAAGGGATTGGAAAAAGGATATGTGTCAGTTCAATGTATGGTGATGGAAAGGCTCTGAACTGAAGCCAAACAATTGAATGGCAGGTATCATCTGAAACAGGAGTGATGTGTCCTGGGGAAACACAGCACTAAATGAAATAAAAAGTGAGGAATCTGTGAGGAAGTATGCTGGCAACTCCAGGGAAGCTGTCACTTCTGTTTCTCGGATTTACCTTTCCGTGCCATACTGTGCAGTTTTGACTAATCTAAAACTGCATATATCCTGAAGTTGGGGTCCCCAGACTTATAATTCAGTCTAATACTCTATAAAAATGATCACCAGTGCAGCTATCAGCAAGAGTAAGTAACCTGCTACCTGCAGATTTTTCCAATTGCTTTCTGGTAACTGTCAGAGCTATTAATGTGTTCAGTGGCAGGGATGCTTACCCTGAAGAATTTCTTTCAAGAAACAAGTTATTCGTATTGCCAGGATAACACACCTTATTTTTCCCTTGTAGTCTGAATTAGTGTAGACTGAAATGTTTGCTGGGGAAAAAAGGGTATTACTCAGATATTCAGTTGAAGTAGGAGATAACCACTTCTCAACATGTGTGTGTTATAATCTAGAGTTAGAAATAAGTACTGAATACTATTTGCATTTTTAGTATTACCAGCAAAAATTATATTGCAGTTATAAACTTGATACATCTAATTTCTAATTCTCCACTCTGTCTTTAATGAGAGGTGCGCAGGATTTTTCTTCAGATTTGCACAACAGCTTCATTATAAACAGTCACATCTCTGAAGCTGAACTTCTAGAATGCCAGTCTCACTAGTCTTTAATTAGAACATAGGGAAACGTGTGCTGCAGGATCATTGGATTCTCTCTCAAACGTGCTCTCTTTCAGGAGAGCTGCAAGAGGTAGAATAGAAGTGGATACGGAAGCTTTGCACACCCTAAACTTGAAAATCCTGCAAGGTTCTGAAAACTTTTTATTCCCAATTAAGATAACTTACAGACAGATAAGGAATTGAATGAAACTAACTGGAAATCCAGTTCTGGTTATATCACCTTATTTTGAAAAGGTTAATTATTTTACATTTAAAAGTTTATTCTAAGTCTTTGAAGGAGAAGTTGTGAATTTTAATATAGTCCATGAGAGAGCAAGATTTTCTTTGTGAATGTTGACTTCACAAGACAATTAAATGTAAATAAACCCAGGAATGAGTAACACACAAGATAAAGCACGAACTGCAGCACAGATCATCAATCTCTCAAGCAAGACTGCAAGCTGGAGTGCTGAAAGCTTTCTCTTAATGATATGAATTACCTGATAAACAGTCTGTCTGCCTGAAGTAGCATGTACAAAAACATCACTCTACAAAAGACTTGCTAAAGTAAAAGCAGCAAATGTACAAGTGCTACTAAAGTAGTAGCTTTATTTGTACATATATTCACAGTTCTTTTTCAGTATCTGAACATAATGAGAAATTGTAAAAAAAAAAAAAAAAAAAAAAAAAAAAGGGTTCTGGAAAGAAGAGCCCACTTCATTTCCTCTACTCCAGGAAAACATGAGGCTTATCAAGTCTCCATGCCCTCAGAAAACAGAGCAGTTTTTTTTCCACAGCGCATGCATCCCAACAAGAACCTTGAGGAGAACCTACAACAGGGCTTGATGAATAACAGGGATCAAGCGATCAGCTCTCAGGAGAACCAAGTGTTATTTTCCATTCTTCAATTAACCTGTTTTACGGTCCCGGGCAAGTGATTTCACTACTTTTTGTTTCCCTTTGGCTGTCTATTGATTTAGACCCTAAGTGTTTGTTTCAGGGACAGTCTTCTACTGCTATCTGTAGATTTCTTTGCTAAGAGTCCTTTTGCTCCATATCATATCTCTAGGCATTACCTCAGTATTAACCTTGAGAAGCATACATCCATCAACATAAGGAATGCCCACTGTACCACTAATAACATCTTTGTGCTTTCTTTGTGACTTAGTGGAAAAGCCAGATGGACGACAGGCTTCTCAAAGTATTCACTGCCACTTGTTGCCATATTCTGGTGGCGCTCATGTCTTTCTAGGACTGGTGCCACCTAGAAAGCATAAGCCACTCTTCTATTTTCATGTTTCCAGTGTTTTCTCATCCACTTATTAATATCAAGACAAGTAACAGCATCGGAAACATGCACTGGAGTTAGAATTCATGATTTGGCCACAGATGGATTCTTCAGCAGCCATTCTCTACTTTTTTTTTTTTTTTTTTTTTTTTTTTAAGAAATGGAAAGGAAAACGGTAGAAGTTCTGACTCTGTACTGTTTTACAGGTGATATGTTTTGCCATTGCAAATACTTATAAGTGTGAGCCATCCTATGCTGGTCATTCAACTTTATAATCAGCATGCACACATTCAAACTAGTAAAGAATCATTGTCATAAAGCAGTAAACTGGTAATGTACTAAATTATGGACTGAGAAATGCTGTTGTATTAGGGCTTATAGATTGACAAGCTGAAACCCTTGGCTGCTTGAAGGACAATACTTTCACTGCTCTGAGTGGAGACAAGATTTCAAACAGAGATGCTAGGACCAGAATTGTTATTAAGATTATCACTACTTCTGCTTTGCATCAGAAGAAATACGCTGTCATCCTGTAATTCCTGAGCTGCAAATCTACTGGAGTAGATCATTCAAAAGAAAATTTATTTAAAATTATTCAGATGATTGATTTATTGCCCTTTGAGATAAGCAGTGGAAAAACAACTTAGCTTCTTTTTTGTTAAAAAGTCTTGTTTGAATATAATGACTAAAGCATTAAGAATATTTAAGGGAAGTTAGAACTAAAATCTTACTAATTTATCTTTGAATGTAGGCATGAAAGTCATTAAGGAACTTTTGAAATTATCATTTAATAACAATACAGAATCCTGCTGCTATGTAAGTGCTGTTGTTTTTGTTGTGTCTGTAATTTCATACATAAAATAAATTTAAATCAGACAAACAAATACAAAAGTGTATTCATTCAGATTTTCAGCCTGTATATGTGTCCTTTGACACTTGCAAAGCGAATGTATAAGATAGTTACAATCTTCTGGAAGTAAGTATATTTTCTAATGACTTACATGGCTCATTAGATTGTGGTGACCATGTCAAAGACAGCCAAATTGATGAAGTATTAAATAGCATGGTGACATTACCCAAGATGGCATGGAACTTGGTGCAGTAACAGAATGGTCATTATATTTATCTACATGCTAATTCCTTAAAATCCTCCCTTTTTTTTTTTTTCCATGAATTTGAGACAGATTTCTTCTTTTAATGTTACATTCTGTTGAAGTTCTACCCAGTGACAACAGGAAAAAATGCAATTGAGGGTTTGATTATATTAAGGCAACCCAGTGAAAGGCTTAAGATATTTGCATTTACATTATCAGAAAGGAGACAACTAATCCTTAACAGTAAATTCATCTTATTTTTCAAAACTTTAGTTAAGCATGAGTGGAGAAATCACTATTTACTTTTCCATTAATTTCTTTAAAACTTTTAACAGATTTAACAGCAGCAACATAAGATAAAAAAAATGTATAATATCAATATATTTCACTTTTAAAAATAAGCTTTTATCATAGAATCACACAACCCAAACCATTCCGTATCTCATGGGCAGGGATATCTTCCACTGGATCACATTGGCCAAAGCCCCAACCAACCTGGCCTTCAATGCCTACAGGGATAGGGCATCCACAACTTCTCTGGATAACCTTATCAACCTCATAGTGAAAACAGTCTTCCTTATATGTAATCTAAATCTAACTCACTTTAGCTTTATAGTATTGTCCCTTGTCATATCACTTCCCTCTCCATCTTCCCTGCAAGCTTTCTTTTAAATACTGAAAGGCCACAGTAAGGTGTCCCCACAGCCTTCTCCAAGAAGAACAAGTCCACTCCCTCAATCTTTCTTCATAGGAGAGGCACTCCAGCCCTTTGATCATTCTCATGGCCCTACTCTGGACCTGTTCTAGCAGCTCCATGTGTTGTACTGTACTCTTGTACAGGCCAGAACACAATGAAGGCACAGGAGGATGGTTACCTCCCTTTCTGTGCTGGCTAACTCTCCTATGATGCAGCCCAGGATATCACTGGCCTTCTGGGCTGCAGGTGCATGCTGCTGGTTCATGATGAGCTTCTCTCAATCAACATCCCCAAGTCCTTCTCCTCAAGTCTGCTCTTTTTATTTCAACAAAATAAAATAACCAAAATGTAGTAATTCACAGTGTAAAAGCTTCATCACAGAATCAAAGAGAGTTTTAATAAGTCTACAAATATATTTGTAAGTCTTTTTGAAGTCACTTATCAGATCAGGTCTGTGCTCTAATTACATCCAGGAAATTAGAATATTCTGTGATACAGTTCATAAATTCTAGAAATAAAAATCAGATTTTCTTTCTTACAGCACACTGTGCATCTAATTTCTTTTTAAATAGTAACACTGACAGTGTTCAACATGATACTGGAAAATAAACCAGAGCTTTGTACCCTTTTCAAATTTCTCCAGAACCACGTCTGTTTCACATCCCACTCTTGTCATTTTTATCTTCATTAGCAATTCTCTTGTCAGTATGCTATAAAAAAGTACAAAATTAATACTTTTTTGGAAACAAACTCAACTGTCTCAGCAGCATCTGTCAAAACTGACGTGCCATCTTTAGTTAGAAAACTAAGTCATGTTTTTGTTCCATCAGTGTATATAAATATTGACACTTTATGTAAATGACTCTACTATATTTCACACTGGAAAAATCAGTGGGATCTGCACTCCATGTCTATACAGTTGAATGTATAGGGACATTTAATAGAAGATTAATGATCATGTCTGTGATAATCAAAATGCTTCACACCACAGACTAATCTCTGCTTTAGAAAATCTCTTCTTGTACTAAAATAAAGGGACAGTGACACCTTTATTGCCTCATTCTTAATCATAAACATTTCTACTTCTAATACACGAATTTCACAGTATAAACTCAGTACCAGAATTATAAATGTTCAATCTTCTGTGGTTGTTTCATTTTTAATCTTGAATTATCTACAGAAGCACTTAACAACAAAATTGTTAGGATGTCATGTTAGAAAATCCTTCAGTGACTTTAGGCAATAAAATATTTTGAAGCTAACACTAACAGATTCTTCAAAAGAAGATAACCTAGGAAATGATTAGAGGAATATAAGAACTTTGGAAATGTATATATAGATACCTGCTAATTTGAAAAAAACATCTACCTCTTAAAAAGATTAATCATTTTGAACTTTAGAGAGAAATCAGCAGGATACAACAGATTTACCAGAGGAACAATATGAAAACCCTAATTCAAAGATTCCTTTGAAGCTGTCTTACATACAGAAATTTTACATAGCTCATGAACAGCAAATATTTCAGTTGATGACTTGTGTAGATCATAGCCTCCCAATATAAAAAGCATCTTGTTCTCCTAAAGAGTTGTCTTGGGGAATTCACAATATGCATTAAGTAGGTAAGCCCAACATAGCTTACAAAAGTTTGGGGTTATTAGTGACTGAGGTGTCTCTCTCTCATACTCTATGAAATAATTCAAAAAGCCTCCATATCATTCCCATACTTAAAAGAAAATTTAAAAAAAAAAAATCAAACATTTGAACCTGGAAACGTTTCACAAAATGAGACTTTTCCTTTCTAATTAGTCCTACTCAACAGCTCCTTGTCAGAGAACTGCTATACAGTCATTTCTGAGGAGTACATTCAGCATTTTTGAATTGGCTTGATAAGTAACTGCAGTCATACATGCTTGACAATAAGGATTTTGTGTTCTTCCTAAAGAGTGGAACAGACAGCAAATATTATAGCTTTATCTGTTTGCTTGCTTTTTCAGTTTTTAACAGCTGACAATTCCTTCAATATGAAGCATACTGACACTACAATTTATATGACAGGAAATCAACGTGTCAAAGAGCTGCTTGTGAAGAGATGGCAATATGTATTTAGGGAAGATTTCCTTCTGCAAGGAGCAGGAGCTTCAAAGAGCATGGAGACCGTGGGAGGCTTTGTTTCCAAATGCAGTTGTGAAGTCAGTGGAGTACGCAAACTAACATAACATTTGTAATGTTTTTTTCCCTTCCTACTTTGTCACCTTAAAACCAGATACTGAATGCACTAAAATAGACAGACTGTGATAATTTATATCCTATGACTTCAAAGCTGTTTGCCAGTTGCCAGTACCAAGAAGGATAAAGACTGACCTGAACTCATCTGGCACAGAGCTTCTGCTTAGCACTCTTGTGTTCAAGATCTTATCATGCTGTTGGCATACCCTGGGCATAGCACAGGAGTGAGACAGCTTTCCTCCAGTTTATTTTTTGGGAGCCTCTAACCAGCTGAGGGCACATCACACTTCTACATATAATAGCCTACTCTTAGTTTTGCTAAATGCTGCGCATTTCAAGTCTATGCTTTCATCTGTAAATAGATATCAAAATATCTTTTTATCCTGGATGAATAGGCAACAAGTATCAGGGCCTGAAAAAATTAAGCTTGGAACCTTTTATGCAGTTAAGCAGAGCCTTCCAGAACACCATTTTTTTTTTTCCTGAACCCTTGCAGATAACTGTTTAAAGATCACTTAAGTGAGAAGTATATTTTTAAATACTTTGTATATTTACAACTTTCTCAAAAACATGTTTGTATTTAAATCTTGCTTTGAACAGGATGCTGACTGCTAAATTCTATTTTTTTAATAATTTGTAAGTCTGAACTTTAGCTAAGAAGAAAAAAAATGAAGAATTTGATATTTGCTTCTGCATAGGGAAAAATTGACCATTTTCTGCTTTATGTTTTACATTTCTCACAACCACAAGCCACCCTAGTTAACTTCATACCGATTCACATCTGTATTTTCTCTTACAGTCAAGATTTCTCTTCGTAGCTTTCTATTTATAACCCCAAATATCTTATAGATATTTTCAACTGTTTGAATCTCTTTGCAGCATGAGTAAGGCAGTAGAATGTCTAGAAAATTTGCTCCTTTGTGTGCTAAAAAGGAGATGATGTAACACAACATCAGAGATCTCTGACTTAACTCTGCAAAGTAAGTCTGAAAGCAATTCTGATTATCCCTGAGAGAAGTGACAAACAAGAGTTAGCTTCAGCAAAATCCCATACCAATGAAAGTGAACCTGGCAATACAGAATACTTGGAGCCTCTTCACATTAAGACTTTGTATACAGCTCCCAGTGATTTCAAAAGACTTTTGGATGAGGCTCACAGTAGGAAAACTCTCATTAGTACATGTTTAAAAGCAGTTCTCATCACTACCCACTACTCCAAGGATGAATTTAACAAGGAAAATGTGTAGGAACACTAAAGACCTTAAAGGGAGACCTTTTTGCTTGGATGCAAAACACTTAAGTAGCCTCTTTGAAGTTCAGAAGCAGACTAAGATCTTCCTGCAACCATTTCCTATGCAAGTCAGAAATTCACAGGGATGATAATATAACTAAATGTATGACTGGAATTGTTCACAGAGCACCATTATACCACAAAACATAGCAACTTCATACAGAGGACAATGAAGCATCTTAAAATTTTAACGCCCATACTTGTTAATATAATCCTCACACTATCTCCATAGCTTTTACAAATTTTAAATTGTGATTAAAGATTCTTACAGGAAATCCCTCCTAAATTACTCGCTAGTTTCTCATCACGCATTGTATGCTTTGCCTTTTAACACAAAAATTTATAATTCAGTTTCCACGCAAGATTTGTTATTATGCATTTGAAACTGTCACAGCATTACCTCTTCTGGAGAGGCAGAAACGTTGAAGAGTATTGCTGGACTATTTTTGATGGGGCAGTTTTTGAAAGCAACAAGCCATTAATATTAATATCAAGTTTATTATTAATGACAGCATTTAATAGCATTTACAATGTGCTAGTAAAACTTTAATGAACGCAGTACTGTGCAAACACCAGTTGCACACATAAATTTAAAATGAAGTATCTCACATGGGAGTCTCCATTTCTGTCCACTTCTGAACACATATACTTCATTCACATTCTGCTTGAGAGAGATCTGACCAACAAACTGAATCAGATAGCTGAAGATCTCTCTAAAATACTCAGAAAACAATGTTTGAACTATAACTGAAATCTTGGAATAACTTTTGCTTACAGTTCACCTCAGAGGCATAGTATAATTGCATTAGAGTTACAAAGACTTTATAAGAGTTCTAAAAATAATCCTTTCTGTTTAGAAAACATTAAAAAACATACAGATTGAAAATAATATATTTTTCACATATGTGGTTTCTTTGTTAAGCTCTTCAAGCTTAGGCTATATTTTTATCATGTATGTATTTGTGTATGTTCCCAAAACGTATATCGTAAGGTTTGTTTCTTACAGCTGCTACAGAACGCTACCTGAAAACTTTTAAAAATAGTCCCTTCCTGGCTTTGCAAAGAGTTAGGAATAGCTACTGCTCCCACAGCTACAAGCAATGACATACCCAGACACTGAGGTTTGTGGCTCCCCTGCTTAAAAAGGAGCATATGGCTCCCATACAGCTATATGTGTGCCTTCACCACAGGAGCAAACTTCTGCATGAATCATTTTCTTCCTCCCTATATTGTTTCCATAATTAAATAAGATTCATCTTTTGATGAAAATGTGCCTTCATCTGCCCTTTCTATATCTCTATAAACCTTTTGTCTTGCTGCTATCTCCAGAGGCAGAGTGTTGAGTGGAGGAATTCAAACTCCCTTCCTGGCAAGAAGATCTCCATCATCTTCAGCTCTCTCACCCTGGGGGCCAGGTGTAGTATCTTACTGCTGGGTACACTTGCTCAAGTATCCAAGATACAGCAGTTTTTCCACAGGATCACATTCCTTTTGTCTAATGTTCTCTTTAAAAATCAATTGACTCAAAATAGATTCCTTTCATTAACCATCTTCTGTCTAAAAGGGGTTAATTAGGAGTATCTAACTAAAGGTGAGCATCATTCAACTCTATATTAAACAGCAGCTTCTGCCCCAGTGAACTAATCTTCTTTAATGAATAAAATGAGAATCAGGCCTGATTTTAGTGATATTATTGTATTTCCAATAGGTGAGAAATAGTTGTGTACAAGATAATTTTGTTTTTGACCATGTCGTACCAGCAGCAAAACTTCCACAAGGGAAGATTTTTAAGAT
Source organism: Lagopus leucura (assembly GCF_019238085.1). Classification (NCBI taxonomy): domain Eukaryota; kingdom Metazoa; phylum Chordata; class Aves; order Galliformes; family Phasianidae; genus Lagopus; species Lagopus leucura. The sequence goes on from NW_024962264.1 coordinate 46,905,906, forward strand.
ACACTGACAGCTCTGTATAAGAATTTACAAATCCAGAGGCAAAGCTTGGTCCAGCATTGTCCGAGTGTGAAATTTCTGACACTTCACATATTTTTTTTTTTTTTTTAGCAGCAACAACAAGCAGAAATAGTAAGAGTGTGAAACTGTCAAGCTTCTGACTTAATGGTAACAGAAACTGAAAATCTTACACAGCAATTTGTATTTCAGGATGCCAAAGTACTTTAAAGAGTAAACACAGAGGTCACTCCCCAGGGTAGCAGACTTCAGCTATCTCTGGAAAAGAAAGCAGTAGCCCTTTATTGAAAACAGCATAGTAACAAAGTGCTATTTCAAGAAGAAAATGGAAAATGCCCATTTTCCCAAATAAAGAAAAACTTACATGTGCAACCTCACAACTAGGTAGTACTGAATTTCCATCAGACTGAATCCTACTGAGATAAGAGATAAATAGGAACATGGCTCAGTCAAGTTATAGGTACGGACCTGCTCTGATGGAGCCGTAAATGAGCTTTCCATTATGTTTCCTTATTAGTCAGACATTCCTTCATCTGCATAAGAATCTATCATTTCTTTAACACGCTAATACACAAACAGTTCAGATCCAGTTCAGTTTTCAGACTCTAATCAACCTTTAGAATAGAATTAGATCTCTATATCCTCTGCGAAAATGACACCATGAAATCACATTAGACCTTAAATAGCCAAAACGATGAAAGTAAACCAAAATATTCTCTCCAAGATGTCAATGTCGAGTATCTAGTAGCACAAAAAGGTCACAGAATCACAGGGTTGGAAGGGACTTCAGGGATCATGAATCTCCAACCCTCCTGCCACATGCAGGGCCACCAACCTCCACATTTAATACTAGACCAGGCTGCCCAGGGCCCCATCCAACCTGGCCTTGAACACCTCCAGGGATGGACGGAGCATCCACAACGTCTCTGGGCAGCCTCTTCCAGCACCTCACCACTCTCTCTGTAAAGAACTTCTCCTGACATCCAGCCTAAATCTTCCCTCCCTCAACTTAAAACCATTTCCCCTTGTCCTGCTGTTATCTATCCCTTCAGAGAGTTGATTCCCCTCCTGTTGATAGGCTCCCTTTAGGTACTGAAAGGCTGTAATGAGGTCACCCTGCAGCCTTCTTTTCTCCAGGCTGAACAAGCCCAGCTCCCTCAGCCTGCCCTCATAGGGAGGTGCTCCAGTCCCCTGATTATCCTCGTGGCTCCTCTGGACCCTCTCCAACAGCTCCCTGTCTTTTTTGTACTGAGGGCTCCACACTTGGATACAGAATTCCAGATGAGGCCTCACAAGAGCAGAGTAGATGGGGACAATCACCTCCCTGTCCCTGCTGGCCACCCCTCTTCTGATGGAGCCCAGGATACCATTTGTTTTCTGAGCCGCAAGGGCACACTGCTGGCTCACGTTAAGTTTTTCATCTACAAACACTTTTTCTGTCTTCTAACTTTCAAAATATTACCTGAGTCAGAAGGGTTGTTTGGGGCTTTTGCAATATATTTTAAAATTCCTTCCCTTTTTCAGAAGCAAATGTTCATGACAATAGGTCCACTCCTACCATTTCAAATATCAGCAAAAGATCAGAGAAGCCTGGAGCAGGTATTCCTGGAGTGAAAATAAATATTCAGCAAATGAAAGAAGGGGTCTCCAGCTGAAACCTGTGCTAACCTATGATTATTGCCTCACTCCTGTCAACTGCTGGCACACTGTAGGCACAAGCTATATCACACATTGACTTTTCACCAGGTATCATGGTTTTATGATTTGTTTGGCTATCGGTATTCCACATCATAACACCATGCAGTGCACTGGAAGTTAAAGAGTTAATGCTCCAGGTCCAGGTAACTGTCCCAGAAGAGAAGTACTACTATGTTCCTCAGAGGACTGTTCACTGTTCTGTTCTGTTATCATTTCTGCTCAGGGGGAACAAATAAAAAGCCTTGTTAGGTCATCTGACATCCCCCTTTTTTTTTTTTTCCTGGCTCATCTCTGTTGTTGATGTCATCACAGCATTAGAGTAAAGCCTTTGGCTTTTGGACACTCTCATTTAATCTGATTTATTAGCTTCAATTCAATTTATATTGTGTATTATATTATAGTATGTTACCTTGCATTCCGATATCTTATTTAGTTCGTTTATTCTCAGATTGTTGCTGCTGTTTTGGTTTATTTTTTAGGCCAATCTCTCTATCCTTTTTCTCCTCTTTTCCCTGCTTCCCTTTTCCAGGGCATGGATCCTTGGGTCCCTCTTCCCCACTAGTCAGAACCAGGCCAAATCAGCCCATAAACTGTTGACACCAGGATTTCTCGATCTTTCCACAAATACCTCTAAGCTTCTGTTTCGACATTAACTACAATCATAATGAATAATGGAAAATACATACTATAGAATTCATAGAACATATAGCCGCTTTTGGCATATGATCCAGCAGAGATCTGTGAGATTAAGTAGTTACATTTTGCAAGCTAAGAGGCACATTTGTTGTATTTTTAATAAATATCATGGCTTTGAGTGTTTTTAAATTAATATTATTTGTTAAATTTTACTGTACAGAAAATCAATTTTACTAGGGTAGGGACAAAAAGTTAATCAAGCTTAGACAGAAGAAAATTGGCCTTTTCAATTTTGTTTACAGAAAAATAACCCCATACATTTTTAGCAAAAAGAAAAATGAGCAGCTGAAATTACAGAGTAAAACCTCACTGAGTTGAATGAAAAAATTCTTAAAAGTCAGGAAGGCTTGACAGGTTGTTTACTGCTCTCACTGAAGTTTCTTGAATTACACAGGGAGTTACAAGTACAACTTCTGTTCACACTAATGGAATGACAATGAAAATGCAGCCCTTCAAGTTCTCTGCACTCTAAGGAGTCTGTGCTGGTAAAATATCCCTCTCAATTTATTTTGGATTATGTCGTCCACCCAAGGCAAATCAGCAGTTTTCTCTGATCATTACCAAAGTGCTGATATAAAAACATAGACAGAAAACAGTGATCTGCAGGACAAAAGTTCGCCCCAAAAGGCAACCATTTCTCTCAAAAGCTCCAGCTTATCAGCTGCTGTGAAGGAGAAGAATCAGGAATTCTGAGTGGCTTCGTTTTACATTTTGGAGATGTGATGAGCTAGAGATCAGCACTGGCAGGGAGCATATCAGAAAGAATAAAAGCTGGGAATAGACATTCTGACTATCTGCTGTAGATTTTCATAAGTAATTCATCAGTAATTCATCAGCTGTGAATGCATTCTGGTGATTTTTTTAACTGCTCTTTTAATGGCAAAAATCATAATTGCATAATTGTTCCTATTTAGGTATTTCTATTCTTTTAAGTTTCTCAAGGCACTACATTCACAGTTTATGTAGGAGCCATTTTGTCCACTGCTTTACTCACACTTGAAGTAAAATAGAGCAATGACAGAGCAGTAGGTAAAAACAATCCCACAATGAATGGAGAAGACACAAACTGCAGAACAGGCTTGTCTCCCTCCAGCAGTCAGAGCAGCAGCAGGAAGAATTAGGCCTTTTCTTTCCTTCTCTCTCCTAGGTTGACATCCCCCCCATGTTTATGTTAATCATTTTCAGAAGCTACATTAATCAAATATGAAGCTGACATACCTATGAACTAGTTTCCAAAGTCATCATCTACAATGATGCCACTTCCTCAACACTTAAATATGTATATATATAAATTTTAAAAGAGCATGGTAATCATTATGTCTAGGAGGAACAAGCATTTCAAAACCACATAATTTTGATCTGATACTCTAGATTCATAGCTGCAATAAGATAAATTCCACAGAATACTCATTTGTGCAGTTAATACTATTCTTATAATTTGTATCTTCAAAACAGAGAGGAATAACTCAGAAAATAATGAATTTTGCAGTCATCCACTGTCTTCTGTATTTGACTATCACCTCTCTACGTTTCATCAGGATTCACATTATTGTTTCTCCTTGGATTACCTTCCTATTTTTCCTTTTTCAAAACATTAAAATAAAAACTCTAAAATTTAACTTCAGAAGACATGACTCTACATAGTTTTCTACATCTCTTTTTTACTTTCACCAATCACTGAAACTAAATTGTGAAGCCAGAATTACTCATCCTTGTTTATTTTTTCTCACATTCATTCTTCTACTTTCTTCCTCACAAATCATGCCTTAGAAATCCAACTCTTCTTTCCTTTTACCATTCTTTGGATATTCCAAACCAGTCCTTCTTTATCAGTTTTTCATTCTCTGCACTAATCTACATATATTTAACTGTCAATTCACTTTTAGAATATTTTGATGACATCATAATCTTTTCTGATTCTTTTTTGTAGTTCTTTGTTTAGTTCTCATCTAAGTTGACTCCTTGTCCTCCCTTTCGAACTTCAGAATGATTCCTATTTCATATAGATTGTAGCTCTCAACTCCTTCACCCCTGGTCACCACATTCTGTCACACTATCTCCTTTACCAAAAACTTGATTTTTAACTTATGAAAGTTCACAACTTTGGTTCTGTATTTATTTTTTTCCACTTTCCAACAGGGGAAAGGATTCATTCCTTTGTAATTCTTCATTGTTTATATTTTGTGGCTCCTATTCCATCAACAGGACTGTACAAACAAGGACTTCCCAGTAACAAATCTATCCTAGTGAACCACATTCATAAGCTCACTTTTTTACAGGTTGCCCAGGATTAAGACCATAGCCTTATTCTTAAAGAAATGCCCCAAATGCTCAAAGCCTCACTGATAGTCATTAACTTGGCAACAATGCATAGGAAACTGTCCAGTTGCAATTACTGAATTGAACCTGCATCAACTTTCTTCCTGAGGCTCCAGCTCCCAGTAGATAACTAAACTGATTTTAAGTACATGACAAGATCATAACCCAGGAAGTTAGACATACAGTAATTATTGCCTCCAGAAACATACCATTCTACCTTTAGCCAGCTATGACTTTATCAGCTGCACTGATCTTGTTTTAAATTATGATACTAGGGATAAAATGAAAATATAACCTCTTCTGAGCATGCATTTAATTTTCCTTTCAAAGATGTAATAACTATGAGTAATTTGATTCTTGAATCTAGTCTTTCAGACATTTTAATGTTCTAGTGCTTAAAAGTTCTGGAAGTCTGTCTAGAATAGAATAAAACAGTTCAGTTGGAAAGGTCAACTAATCCAGCTGCCTGACTACTTAAAGGCTAATCAAAAGTTACAGCACGTATTTAAACCATATCTTTAATACAGAAGCAAGAAATATGTATTAAAAACCTTCAAATATACATTCTAAACATGGGTGAATAAAACCATATGCTATACACATCGTTATGCTGAAATCACTAAATTTATCAATTTATTGATAAATTGATATATTTTCTCCTTGGTCTCTCTTCTGGGTCTCTGAACATCTTGGCAGCACTTTATTTGACAATCTCCTGGTGTTTCTTCCCCCCCCCCCACCCCCCCCTTCACCATCCTTCCTGAAAAGTGGGCCTGAAATAGTATGAAGTGTGATCTCACCAGTAACAAGGAAATAACAAGAGTGATAACTTTGATCCACTGCTCATGCTTTTCCTAACGTAATTCATTCTACTTGGTTGTACAGTTTGTCTTAACTGAAATGAGACTACAATGCTAGCTGATATTCAATCTGTCATCCTCTCTGACCATTCAGGTCATCTTCTGCAGGACTGCTTCTCAACTAGTCAGTTTTCAGTCTGTGCTGATTTATACGGTTATTTGTATCTAGACTGAGGCATTTGTATTTTTCATATTGAACATCAGATTCCTGTTGGTCCATTTTTCTGTTTCATTAGGGTCCTACTGGTTTGAAAATCTGCCATTTGGCATGTCTGTCAGTCACTTCTTCCCCTTGATGTAACATCATAAATTTGTAGACAGTAAATTCTGCCTCATCATCCAAGCTGCTGATAAAGATAATGAGTAATACCAATATTGATCCCAGGGTATGGTTACATCTGCCAAATGAACAACAAGCTATTGATTACTGCACCCTGACCTTGGCAGGTTGGCAATCCAGCTGGTTTACAACCACTGTAACAGTCCTATTGCACAGCCCACAGTTTCTCTCTTTTTCAATTGCATAAGAGCAGGTGTCAAAAGCCTTACTGGTAAACATACAGTACCCTTCTCTCCTCTCACACACGTTTCTTGTCTTCGTTAAGGCAAGCAGGCACGTCAAGAGAAATTTACCCTAGTAAATTCTTAGTGAGTAGTTTGATTGTCTTCTTGCTTGGAAATTAATTTCAAAAGGTCATGTTTCCTTACAAGATACTGCAGAAAAGCCTACGCTTCTTGGGTTCTTATTTTTTTCATGATAGCAACATTAGCTCTTTTCTTTTCTTCCAGTTATTGGAGACCTTGGGTATCACAACTTTTCATAGACAGTGGACACAAAATGTGCTGTCTCTCTTGGCATCATGAGTGAATCCTCTTGGAATTGTATTTACATATGAAACTTTATCTAGCCCCTAATCTGCTGTTCCCTCCTGCCCTTTGGTCATTTTCTCCTTCCTAAACCATGGAATAACACCCTTAAAAATAATTTTCCTTGCATGGTGCACTTATGAATACTACTGATATAACTTCAAAATGTTTTCCTTAACCAGTTTAAAATATCTTACACTTCCCACTGCACAGAGAAATTTTAACATTGACAATGTAAATAATGAAACTGTGTTGGTTTTGTTTAGTAGAAAACCTGAATAGAAGTTAAAAAAAAAAAATCCACTGAGGCAGAACTATTGACACATACTTGCAGCAAGGTCATGACATTATCTTATCAAATAATGTAAGAAGATATTCAAACACTGAGAGGAAGACAGATGCCATTATGCTCCTTGAAGAAGTGGCTGTATATGCAACACTCTCCAACTCTCTCTTCTTGTTGTAACTGACACTGCTACAACTGTCAAAGTCTCATTACTGCTTTTATTTCAATTACTTGAGGAATTTCTTGCCAGGTTATATCTGATGATCTAACAGTGCAGCTCCCTCCAGTCAGGGTAAGTAATAGATTAAATAACTGATGCTGAATTGATATGATAGAAATATAACAAATTAAAAAGTTTGAGAGACTTCAACTGAAATACCCAATTTCCTTTAGGTACTGTTTGTTGAAGATAAATAATGAATCTGAAGAATCTCATTGATATTGTAGGTTGAATGAAATAAACCTTGGTATGCAATTCAGATATTATTTGTTTCTCTTCTGCTCTGCAAATAGCCTGAACTGGCCATAATACACTCAGAACAGGGAATTAACAAGGATAAACAAAGCACAACTTCTCATACAGACATAAGTAAAATGTGAATAAGTGCTAGAAAAAATTCCAACAGGCAGTTGCATTCTGATTTTATTGGTATATATTTGGAATTTCTCAGCATTTGAAATTTCTCACTGATATAATCTTAGCAGTGCAAGTTTACACAGAAGTGAGCTTCAGAGTCAAGATAAACAAGGTATTTACCCTATATGAAGGACTGCAGGGAAAAATTGTAGGATTTAATAGGCATTGAGTATGCATCTATATCAGTAAGTTCGTTTTAACATATAACTGTGGGGTAGTGCGAAACCAGATTTGCCATTGCCAAAAAGAACTGTGTCTTATGTTAAGATCCAGACCACCACCACCACCTTTATGAGGCTGATCCATCCCACTGACTGATGCCAAATGTCAGCATATATATATATATATTGCAGCTGTAATTTCAACCCCCATAGGAAAGCCACACTACCAACACTTCTTTCTCATTGCATTCCCTGCATTTCCTCAGAAAAAAAATGACAGTCACTTGTACTTTTCAGACAGTTGTTTTAAGAAACCAAATTAAATTATTCCTGAAGCATGATTAAGTCAGAATATTATGCACTAGTGCTGTCATTACTATTATTGTAATTTGACTTGAAAATTTCAGAAAAGCTTATCTACCATAGGATTTCAAAGCATGTTATTCCCATCCCCTTTTGTCCCTCAGAAGAAAGGGAATATTTCCAATTAGCATAGGAAATGGCTTGGCTTTGTAGGACAGAAAATTTTTTCCCACTCTCAGCAATGACACCCTCAGATAATTCATAGAAAGATTCTCTTTGTGTCTTCCTTCTGACTCTTATTTTAAAGAGTATCATATTTTTAAATGTAGGTTTTGGTTAAAGCAGGTGGATAACCTGAATTACGTGACTAGCGTGCCTTTCTCAGGCTGTAATACCTGAATTTGTATGTTAATTGCTCCTGAGTTCCTACTTACTGTTCATAAGTTTGCCAGGTACTGTGGATTCAGTTGAGAGAAAACACAATAAAAGAATTATTTTTATTAATATTTAAATTACTCATTTTAACTGATCATGTGGCATAATGAAGTACATTTACTCTAAATGAGTCAGCTAAGAGTAATGTTTATGAAAATTAGACTCTGAATAAATATTAGAAAATACCTAACTTAGAATGGGAAAATTTTAATATTTAAATCAGAAGTATTACTCCAGGAAGCTTATGCTAAATTTAGAAATATGAGACAGGTATCAACATATAAAATAAAATGCACTAGTTTAAAGTTATTTGTTGCAAGTTATTTACTCATATTCTGTGTTGTATAACAAGTGTTTAGGGAAGCAGCTGACAGGAGTTTTTATTTTTCAGGATTATCCTTTACTGAAATTTATTATGCCACTCTTTTGCAGAAGCACATTACAGCTTTTTGTTTGTTTGTTTTTAATTTCCCACTGCAGTAGTTATTTTGAGTATTTGCTCTTTTTGAAAGACTGCGTGCTGTCCTTATTGAACATTTATGAAGAAGACTAGACCTTGAAAGATATTAATGATATCTACGCAAGCATACTTGCATGTTTAATATATATTGGATAATATTTCACTGGGAAAACATCCACAGGGACAAAGGAACAGAACAGAGCTGGAAGCTCTTTAAGCACACCTTTCCAAGTATACAAGAATACTCCAACGCTTGGTATAAGAAATCAAGCAGAAGGAAGAGGCAGGAAACTGGCATGACTGAATGAGGACCTGCTGGTTAAATTAAGGGATAAAAAGGAAATGAACAGACAGCAGAAGTAAGGATGTGCAACCTAAGAATACAGAGATGCCAGCCGGATATGCACAAATGGGATCAGGAAAGTCAAAGCACAGATGGAACTCAACTTAGTGAGAGATGTGAAAAACAACAAGTACATTGGTCAGAAGAGACAGATGAAGGATGTTCCTTCTTTGATGTATGAAAAGGGAGAAATGGCAAAAAAAAAAAAAAAAAAGACACTGCAAAGGTTGAGGTATTCAAATAAGAAAAAAAAAGGAAACATCACTCCCATTTTTAAGAAACAGAGAAAAGATGACCTGAGGATCTATAGGCCAGTGAGCCTCACCTCTCTTTCTGAGAAGATCGAAGGATAGACATATAGGCACATATAAGACAAGGAAGTGATCTGTGACAATCAGCACAGCTTCACAAAGGGTAAATCTGCCTTACCAGTCTGGTGGCCCTCTACAATGGAGTGAAGACATCAGTGGATAAGTGGAAGAGCAGCTAATGTCACATACCTGGACTTCTGCAAAGTCTTTGACAAAGTCTCATATCATATCCTCATCTCTAAATTGGAAAGATACAGATTTGAAGTGGAGACTATTTGGTGGACAAGGAATTAATTGAATGGTCACAGCCAGGAGGCTGCGGTAGATGGCTCTATGTTCAGATGAAGGCCAGTGACAAGGGTTCCATCTTAGGATCAGTACTCTTCTATGGAGGAGTACTTCCCACTCATCATGTATTTCCTCTTCACAAACACTCCTGAATAAGCAAAGAATTAATGTGCAATTATAGAAAAATCTGGAAATTACTGCATGCACTGTCAAACATATCTGGTGAGATTTATTTGAATCCACCTATTTCTAAGTCTTTTTTTTTTTTTTTTTTAATTGAAAAGGAGACAGTTATGACTACGTAGTTTGACCTTCACAACAATTTCACAAAATAACTTTGGAAACAAAACTTTTTTTCACCAGTATGAAGCTTCCATAGTATCCATCAGGAACTACCAGGAAAAATATCCTTTAATAAGATCAGACAACTTAAAAATCTACAGTTTTCAAGAGTGTCAAGGAAGTTCTATTTGAAAAACCACATATTACATTATAAGAATTGCTCTGAGTAATAACTATTGAGTATGCCTTATATACCTTTTCTAAGGTAATCACCTCATGAGAGAGGTACAATATCATTTCATAGCTTGTGATTTAAATAATGATAGAGAGTTTGCAATATATTCAAGATTAAGATAGTTCAGTGTAAGTAACTTGATAAGAACAGTGATTCTGTATTAGAAATATCTCATTTGATAGATTAAAACATTTTATTCAGACTGAAATTCAGGCTAAACTGCACAATCACCTACTACGTCCGTAGGATATCTGAAAGTTTTAGAAGTTACGAAAGTTTCATTTTGTCCTTAAAACTGAAGGATTCTTTTAATCACTGAAAGTTTTAAATGATGAGTTTTTCCATCATAATAAAGCCCAGTCTTAACATTTAGTATATTCAATTTCAAAGTCACATGTGAAATAATCACAACAAACTCTTCCATTTTGTTTCTGCTGTAAGGTACTGGACAAAATGACTTTCAGCTAAGTGCATGAGTAAAACGTTCCTGTAGAATGAAGTATTTATTTTATAACATCATTTTCCCTTAGGCTTTGTCTTCTTGAAATAAAAACATTAAATCTGTTTAGTTTTCATTGGACTAATATTTAGAACAATGATAAAGCAGAAAAAAAGCAAAAAAAGCAGAAATTAAAAATTATTTAAATACATAACTATGTGTTTTAGTTTATTACCTCCTCTGTAGCTAATGCTGGTCCTCTTGACCAGTCATTCCAAGGAATTTACCTAGATCACTGACTTTCTTTCTGACTTAATTACAAGAAGATAGTTGCATGGGAAGTTTCTTCCAGCAAGAGACTGAAAAGACACTGTTTAACTTATAAAAAAAACTAGATCAAATGGATCACTGCAGAGAATGCAGCTAAGCAACTTGAGATCATCTTTTTCCATAATAGACAAAGATACATCAGTAGAATGGGAAGCTAGCAAAACCAATGCTGAGAACTGGAAATACCTCTCAAAATTAGCCACTGGACCTCTGCCTCTGAAGGTACTAAGATCTTATGAAGGTCAGCAACATAACACGAAATCCAGAAGGTGTAATAACAAATATCAAAAGATATTTTATAAGAATATCTAGAAAAGAAATGCAGATGCTTGCACCTGAGTACAGCTGCTTGCTGGTGAACTGCAAAATTTTGTGATAAGAGATGGAAGCAGTGTCATTCATTCTCCAGGGAAATCTATTAGTTAGGAGTCATTTACTGTTATGTAGACAAATTGCAAGCGTAAGAAAGACCCAAGACAATGTGAAATTTACCCCAAAACCTTGACTGTAATTGAAAATTAAGAGTAGCTTATGTTTTCTGTAAGGATAATGGTTCAGTTTATAAACAAACAGGATTTGTTTATTCCTGTTTGCAGTTCCCTGAATATCTGTAATTAGCTCAAACAACATTTCAGGGGTTCCATAACTTGGTCTTCCAACTGCTGTACATGTATTTATACAGCTTTGTGCATATATATGCCATTTTGGAATAGCACACAAGTAGATTGACGTGCATGTATCTTCCACCCCACGTACTTGGACTGTACCATTTGCAATAACATTTCAGCATCCTCACATCTTACAAAAGAGGGACTCTTACTGGTTTTCTAGAAGTGCTGTGCTGATTGTTTCACTCTTTCAATTACTTCAGTACACAGAAGGTGAATTTAACCACAAGTTTAATGTCAGTAATGCCTTGAAGAAAACAATTGGAATGAGATTCAGTACTGAATGACACATACTGTTCATTTGCAACACAACATTAATATCACTATATTAACACCAGACTTCCAGAGAGTATCAGAATATGTAATTTAGAAACTCATGAAGGCCCCTCATGCAAAGACTGTGTGAAAACTCATCAGGCTTCAAAATAGAAGTTTTTTATCCACTGTTAAAAAAATTTAGGACTTACATTGGTCTAAATTTAAGTACAGTGAGAAATCTCTTTATCATATTGAAAAGAGAACCAAAACCATTTAAACTACTTTAGAAATCTTTCTTCCCCCCTGCCTTGTGCTCTTCTACATTTACATCATGCTTGTTGATATGTAATTTGTTATATTAATGGCAGAAATAGAAACACTGTCTTTTCACTTACAGATAATGAAAAAGATGCCATGGTTTTATAGTTCATAATAACTCATGACACTTTTTTGTTCTTGGAGCCTGATTTTATTTTTAGTTAAATTTATGATAAGGTAATGTCATACTATTTAATTCATTAGCTGTCTTACATGCTAATGTGAAAACAGCAGAATCAAAGGTCTAATAATGCAGTAGTGTACCATGATATTTTTATTGCTTTAATGTAATTTTTTTTTTTTTTTTGCCAATTCAGTATGCATTTTACTCTTATTAAAATGCAGGAAATAGACATTATGCCAGACTTCAAGACACACAGCAGACAATAACAGGCATTTGCTTAATGCCAAAACAATGCCAGAAGTTTGCTTTGCAGCTTCTACTTCTGCTAAATAGTATTGCTGAATTCAGTGCAAAGTACCATTCAAAAGTGCAACAACAGGAGAACGTGGCTATGGTTGCAAAATTTTGGGACACATCCCTGATAGTAAAAAAAAAAAGTCATTCTGAAATAAGTAGAACTGACAGTTCAAATCTTAATTTCTGACTTTAAAAATCATGACAGCCAATATTAGTATTACCAGTTATAGTAATAGGAACAGTAGTATTACTGTTACCACTTATTACTGTGCTGTTATTACTACTTCTATTAGTATAGCAGTAGTTGCTACTCTTATTATTGTTTTGTCCTAGAAGATTATAAATGCTACTAATATTAATTATTAACTGAGATAAGCTTCACAGTAGTATCTTAAAATTTTACACAATTCACTGGAGATAAAGAAATATCATGCAGTAAATTTAAGTTCATTGGTAATAATTCCACTTATTTACAAAAATGGCTTACTAGTTAACTTTCTCTCAGAGGTCCATGTCTTTGAAACATGCTGGAATAAATTATTAAATAAAAATCATAGGAGGCTGGAGGCATAAAAAGAAAAAAAGAAAACCTCAAACAAGAATAAAAATAGTAGTAGGAGATTAAAGGTTCATTCACCCTGGAGCAAGTTGATCCAATTTTGTTCTTACCTAAGTCACAATTTTTTTTGAGCAGTACAAACAGAAGGAATGGGAAAAGGTTATACATATAAAACATAACGTTAAAGTGTAGAAGAGATAACAAATTTATTGCTGCAATTTTTTTTTTTTAAACACTATGTCAGGCTGCAATCCTGAACACCAGATGATTACCACATGGAGGTTTTATGATGTGATAATGACATCGTCTTCAGCAGAACATCAGTGTTAATTTTTTTCATACTATATTATGTACAGATTTTCACTGCAGGCTGTTAGTGAATGTTACATTGACTATGTTTCAAAATACTGAGGAAAGATTGCACAGAACAGAATAAGGAACCCAGTACTTAAAAGAAGAGGCATGAATAAGGCCAGTTCTTGTTTCACATCACTCAGCTGCATACTTCTACATTTTTGTAAAGGCAACCCACAACCTATAAAGCCCCCAGCACCCATCACAGTCTTCCTATCATGCAACCTATTTCGCTACTTCAACAGTGTCAATTCTACATGCAGAGTCTCAGCTTTACTTTTTGTTTCTCAGGCTGCATGTTTGTGTACAGGCATTAAAGGTAAGTCTTTTCCACTTGCTTTGTTCAGCCAGAGGATCTGTATCTTTCATTATCCTGCTTCATGCATTTTTTCTACTGCTGACCTCTCTTCACTTACCTAATTACAAAATACTATCAGCATGCCAAGGTTAAAACACCCTCATCAGGATGGCAAAATTCTTTGCAAACATGCTATTACCTTACTGGATCAAGTGGATCCCATCCCCAGCTATCTGCATACCTAAATCAGGAAAGAGCTATCGAACTACCTGATGCAGAAGTTTTAGAGCATTTGAGTCTCTGGAAGAACTAAGTCTGCAAATGATCAGCAAGGCTTTTGTCTTTTTGTTTTAATGAATGAAGGAATCAACTGTCCCTCTCTCGTCGAATGTTGCAAACACTAATACAAGTACTGTGCCACTGTTTAAGTATTTTAACAGTAATCTTATTTTAAAAGTGAAAGACAACTCATAGTATCAGAAAATAAAAAGATTCATTGGTACGATGGTAAAAGATTCAGAATAGTGGTACAGAAAATGTAAAAACATGAATGGAAAAGAATTTGAATCCAATTAAACAGTCTGAATAGCATATAGGAATAAAATAAAGCACCAGATCTGCTTCCAGTGAGAACTGTCCTCCATATTTACATAGATTATTTTTTTCCTATCAGATTTTTAAAAGAAAATCTTACACCACTTGCTTATGAATTTTCAGTTATTTGGATATTATCTTTTGACGGGGTCTGCAGATTTCCTCACTATTCCATTTCGCTCATGCCTGAATCTCACTTGACACCACTCCGTTCATTTATACCATAACAATTTGCACCATATCAAATTGCACTGTGAAGAATTTAAATGTTTTTTTATTAGCTATCAATCATATTTTTATATCAAAAGAAGCTGCCTTTTAACAGGTATAAAAAAAGTAGACACCAGCAGACTTTATGTACCAGTTGTAAGTACTGATTATCAGAACCTAGATGACAACATCTTATACTGTCTATTATCTTGGTATTAAAATGTTCTCCAGTGAAATCACACCTCCCTCATAAACTGCCAAATAGATTTTAGAAATACTTTACTTCCCTGATAAATGCAGATTTACTGAGTTCTACCACCTTGCCTGGTTGGAGGCAGAGTCATTAAGAGAGGGAATATTGTCTGAAACAAGTTACACCCACTTTTTGTTAATGACTTTGACAGACTGCTTAGCCAAACCCTCAGTGAATTAATTAGGGCACACAGTTCCGCAAACAGAGACAGCAGTACACATGGCTTCTCCTGGGCCCCAGCATCTGCTTAGACTGCCACACACAGATTTGTCAACTAGAAGCCAGCTTCAAACTTAGAAGCAACAAGCAATAGAAAACATCTGGGAGTGAATAATCATCAGAACCACCATAGAATGATTTCAGTTAGAAAAAACTTTAAATCTCATTTGGTCCCTGTCATAGCCAGGGACAACTTCCACTACATCAGACTGCCCAGAGCCCCATTCACACTAATCTTGAACATTTCCAGGAGTAGGGCTATCTCACATACACATCTGTAACGTGATGGAAAACAGCAGAGCAGCTAGGTCCCAAGCTGCATCAAGTGAAGATTTACTCACATGCAACAGCAACAAAGAAAATAAGCTTCAGAAAGCCTTACCTTCAAAAAGCCTCAGGACCTCCAGCAAGACACCCTTAGCTCCACTGCCAACCTTTAAATGAGGTTTGGGAAGGGGTGGAACCTGGCTCCACCTCTTTTGGTCACTCAAGTACATTGCGTTCACCTGAGCTCCTCTGGGATGGCCCTGCCTTCCTACCAGGTGCTCAATTGTTTATTCAAGCCATGTCTTAGCACTTCCACTGTAGTGTCTCACTTTCATAAAAAATGAGCAAGCTCACTTCTACAGTCGTTTTTGAGTTCTAACTGAAGTTGGTAAGAGTTTTGTCAGGGAGCAGGGAGTGGGCTCAGCCCAGGAAGGATAAAAAGCATAAAGTCCTATCTCTGAAGACATTCAAGGCTAGAATGGATGGGATCCTAGGCAGACTGATCTAGAGGGTGGCAACCTAGCCTGCAGTAAGGAGTCTTTTCTAACTCAATCTAGTCCGTAATTTGATGATTAAGATGTAGGGTATGGCTAGAACTTCGTTTCATGGACATTTCTTCACTCAGGCTATTAATACCTTTTTAGCTGTAGGAGTGCACTCTTAACAAGTCTGATAAATAGCAAGAATGCAAGCCTGGGCCTATTCCAGTTGATTTCTAGATGAACACATTATTTATGAAATGTGTTTTCTCATCTAAATCTTCAGTGCAAGACAAGTAGATTACTCTTCACAGATCTTGCTAAAACTAATCTGTATGACTCCATTGTGGTTTAATCCAGCAAGTAGCTGTACTACATAGTACGTGTACTACATACATACAGCTGTTCATTCACTTCTCCCCACCCAGTGGGTAGAGAAAGAGAACTGGAAACAAGATAGAGCATGTGGGTTGAGATAGAAACCACTTGCTAAGGCAGAAAATGAAAACCAAAATGCAACGATAACAAAATATACAAACACCCACAGTACAATTACTTGCCAGTCAATGGCCAATGCCCCACTAGCAACACATCGTCTCATCATCTGCTGACAGATGCCTAGTCAATCCCTAAAGAGTGGCTGCCCCCACAGCTCTGTGGAGTTCTGCATGATGTCAGGTGGTATGGAATATTGCACGCCCCCACTCCTTGCCTAATTAAGGCTATCTGTGCTGGATCTACCCAACCGTCTATGCTGCACCATCATGGTAGCAGCTCTTTCTTGCAGAGCAGCTTGGCCCTGCTCCAGATGTGCTATTAACTGTGTCAATTGAACCACTCTCTCAACTGAACCAGACTCTCAATATCAATCACTACCATGGCCCCCAAGTCCTCATATGAGACGTATCATGTCCAGAAACATGCTACAAGGTAGTTAAAATGAGTTTGCCAGAAATATCTTCTCTTTTAGATTTGGTCAAGACTTCCATTATTGAATACAAATATGCTCCAAATTCATTCCCTTAGACAGTTTTTAAAAGTCATCTGTTAGAGAAAAGATGAGAGATGTCTTCCAAAGTTCTTCCATTACATAATTAAAAGAATAAGTATTTAGGATCTTCAACAGCTAATTGATCAGTGGATGAAATAGCAATTTTCCAGACCAAAAAAAAAAAAAAAGAAAAAAAAAAGAAAAAAGTCTTTTCATCATCTAATAAGAAAAACATCATAATGCAGGAAAACAATAAAATCCACTATTTACTCTCCTCTGTAATTTGTAACATGAACTACATTTTAGTAGAGAGGTATTGGCTCCATCTTCTCTGCACTTTTTCCTAACTTGCATTTAAAATGAAATTCCATAGTTGTGAAGCACACTCAACACATTCAGGTAACAGACCTGTAGAGACTGCCTTAGGTAAAGTGGTAACAAAATCTTTCTGCTTTCCTCTCTGTGAACTGGAAAGCAAAGCAGATACTGAGTCAGCATCTGGCTTTGCTTCTATGCTGCCAGAAAGAGGTGGCATAACTAATGGCTTCTGGGTTCTGTTCCAGCTTTTGCAAGGCACTGTTTTCTAATATTCTTTAACACTGATAAAACAACATACTTTGCCTAATCTCATTCTCTGAAATAGCTGAGCTATTTTGTCTGACTGTTTGGAATAAGATACTGCCTGATGCACAAACCTACTGTGGAAAATTTCAATCTAAACATTTCAGTTTTGGCAAAGTCATAAGCTGTTTGAAAGAATGCCAGACATCCTTAAAGGGGATGTTGCCAGCTCAAGTGCTACAATCACACCCACTGCCCGCATACACAAACTCATAAATATACATACAGACTATACGTACACAGCCACAGCCACACAAGAAAAAGCAGATTTTGTTAGTGTCCTAATTGGCGATTTTCCCTTAGATTGTTTAAAACTTCAGATAGTTAAGATTGTAAAATGTGAGTTTCATTACTCCACAAAGCCTTGATGGTGATGGCAAAAGAAAATAAAAGGACAGCTTTTCAGTCAAAAAGTACTACTTTCTTGTAATACAACAATTTTCTATTAAGCATGTTTAATTTTTATTGCAAAGTAACATACTTAGAGCTATCATCCATCTTCAATATGAGCTCAAATAATGAAATTATATTTATAGAAAATTCTTCTTCTGAATTTTTCCACATATTGAAGCATGCACGTATTCTACCTAGAAAAAAGTATTTGAAAAAACTCTTGGCTTTTCTTTAGAATCATAAAAATAATAAATCATAAAAATAAAGAAGCTTGAATGTTTGTCTTGGAAGATGTCTACTACCGTTTCTAAAAAGGTATGTGTGTAGGTGTTGTAATTTAACTCAGCGGGCAGCTAAACTAGCACAGCCATTTGCTCACTCCCCCATCCTGGAGAGATAGTGATGAGGTGAGGGAGATAATCAGGAAAAAAACAACAAAGTAGAACTTGTGGGTTGAGATTAAAAAAAAAAAAATAGACTCTACTGAGACAGAAAAAAAAGACAAAAGGAAAATAACAGTAGTAATGATAATAATGTATCTTGAAAAAAATGGTGCACAATGCAATTGCTCACCACTTTCTTTGCATGATGCCAAATATATCTGTATTTGGGATTTCAGTGAAGGAAGAATAAGCTCCTGGTGTTTTCCACTAATGTATGGTACTTCTGAGCACACTACTACTACAGCGTGACCTCAGTAGATTTCTTTTTTAGCTGTGATATTGTAGTTGGCACTTCTAGGCAGACAACAGTTTAATAAAGTCTGTTGAAGAAATTCTTAGTACACAATAAGTCTTACCAACATTTTCCTTGCAGTAAGACAGCTGGTCATGATTTAATTTTGAATTGAACTCCTGTTTCTTTTTCAGGTATATGCTGTAGCTTTACAAATGCTTAAAATTGAGAGCCTGGGAAGATTTAACTGCAACATTACTCACAAAAAAGAAGGAAAAAATATGCTCAAATTTTTTATATGCTTATATTAAACTCTGTCTCCAAATTATATTGTAAAGTGTCTCAATGAATTTTTTCCCATCAGCCTTTATAATTTGCATACTCCCTGGGCTTCAGATGTACTGTGTATTTTAAACAAAACATTAATTTGCTGTCAGAAGTTCAGTAAATTAACAATTCTCTACACCAGAACAAATGTCTAGCTGTCAGAGATTTAGTGAATTTCAGCTTGCTAATATCCCTAGATGATATTCATTTTCCAGGAAGTATTTGCCTTTCAGACAACAGTCTATATGAACTTTTCACTCTACAATATTAAATATTTGAAGCTTTGGTTATAGAGATAGGCTTTTTAAGAGTCTTGGCAGACAGCAACCATTACAAATCTTTTAGACTTCTTGGAAACAAGCAAAATGCAAAATGAAAACAAATGAAACAAAAAACCTCCAGCCAACCAACCAGCCAAAAGTTAGATACTTGAAATTTAAAAAACTAAGCTTTCCATCTGTCATGGCTTTATGGCCTGTAAACCTTTAATACCATTGTAAAGGTTTGCACCTTTCACTGCAGGTTTTATAGAGGACTTCATTAGTTGAACATGTTGTTTGTGATCCTGAAAGTCCTAATTATTCCTTCTGGGGGTGGAATGAAAGAAAAAGCTAAAATGACCTGGAATAATTGTTCTCTCTCTTATCATTAATCTCAACAACCACCCATAAGCACTCCCACTGCAGATATAAACATATAGCTATTGTAATGTAGAAAACATGGTTTATTTTTCTAAAGCTGACCCTTACTTTGAACCTCAGTGCTGGAGTGGAGTAATGTGAAGATAACACAGGTCTTTACCAGCCTTAACAGGACATCTCTTGTGGAACACTAGCTGTGTGCTACAGCAAAGTAATAGTCCTGTTAGCTGTACCTTTACTGTAGCACAGAGGTGCAGAGAAACATGCAAAAGATGGCAGCTTAATTTGATAAGCCTGACTTCTATTTAACAAGAAGATGAAAGAGGGAGGAAAGTAAAACTGGTGGAGAAAGGAAATATAAAGATCTGACTGAAATAACTTGAGGCCCATATTCCAGCTGTTATTTAGGACAACACGGAAGCAGGTAGCACTAGTGTCTTTCTTTCTTGCCAAACTTTTTCATAAGATACTATTTTCCCACGGTAGCAACATTTCAGGACTCTCATGACAGATCTCAGTGCCACAACTGGGCCATGAGACCCAAGGCTGAAAGTCAGGTATGTTTTGGCAATCGTATCTAAATCCTGTTGCATGTTCTTGCAATGGTATCTAAAAGTAGAGATGGACAGACTAGCCCTTTGTGTTTGTCCTGGATTAATTGCTAATTAAGTCTATTTTCTAACATAAGAATTCTGATTTACTGCTTTCTAAGGTCAGTACTCACAGGGAATCTCAGGAAATGCTGTGGGTCTACGAACAACCTGTTGGAAGTTTTCAGTATCTTTATTCTTTATGAGGACAGACACTTTGGTGAGTAGTCCCACTTTTCTAAGTAGTGCTGGGGAGCAATAGCTCTGTCCTATCCTGCCTTGCAGTAGTCACCAAAAAGGCAAAAATGTAGAAAGGAGGACCTGCTCTTCCACTCATTTGCAGTTTATTGCTTGCTAAAGAATTTATGTTCTTTCACTGGAGAAATAGTGCAGGATACAGATAATTAAAAAGTTGGAATTTTTAAAGAAAAATCCCAGCTGAATTTTTATGTCTTTTTATCCCCCTATCTCCCTCACCCTCCCCCTCCCCCCCTTGCTTAAATGGAAGAAGTACTTCTGAGTCTTCACTAAACGACTTACATCTGAAGGGAAAATTATTGTATTTTACAACAGATGAACTGGCAAATAGAAAATTATGCCAAGAAATTGAAAGATAATGGTCTGTAAGCACAGTAAAGATGGATGCTGCAATAATGCAAGCCAGTTCTTTCAATGAAACAAGCAAATATAATTCCTTAAAATTCAGTGATTTACAGGTACCATCTCTCCAGCCTTCTGGGGGTTTGTATGGTTAATTCTAGACACTCTGAGTTGCATAACTGTTCCTTTTAGCTTGTGACTGTGGAGTCAACCCGAGGTCAAGCTGCATCCTGCTGGAGGCTGGCATGTAAATAAGTGTTAGACAGTATTTCCTAATCTAGATTATTTGGAGTACGTGTGGTAAAGCTGTATATTTTTTATTCTTCTCTTTGCTTCACAGTCCACTGTTTAATATACAATTTTTTTTTAATATATGTAATGTTCTTCCTTGAATACATTTTATTATTTTTGTACTTGCTGCTGCACTGAAAAATATTTCAATTCACTTTATCATCAGTGACACTTCACATTTGTAAAATGCTGCTGACAATGCAGTGCATTAGAACATCAATTATATATACATTAAAAGAATTTCATCCATTACAAAAAAGACATTTCTAAGAATATACTGTATGGCAGTGGCAATTAAAGTTACATGTTTCATCATGGATGATAACACAGAGCTTAAATATATAGCAAACTCCTGGAGAGATCTTTTTATTTCTAAAAACTTTTAATTAAATATATTCTTTAAACTGAAAGGCAAAAGAAATCATGCTATCATGCTACAGGCACATCTTCCAAATATATGGAAAGAATTCTCTAACAGGAAAAGACAAAGTAAAACCAATAGGTTTCAAGATGAAGAATGTGACATAAATAAGAAAACATCTTCTAAAGCAACTTAGAGCACAGTTAAAACAATCGAGAAATCCAAATCTTTTAACAGAAAACTTCTTGTTATTTTCAAGCGCAGCACTCAGAAGTTTCACTTTCAATATATAAGCAGAAATGTCAACTTCATTTTTCTCCCAGGGTGCTATATAAATAAAGATATTATCATTTCCAATTTGGTAAATAAAGCAGACAGTCAGCAGATCCTGATGTGATTGACAGTAAAATCATACATGGTCATATGAAGAAACACATTTCCCTGAGAGAAGAAAACCTGAGCTCTTCCTCCTGCTAAATGGTTTGCCTCTATTTAATACTCTTAATGCTTCGAGTTCTGCATTGCTGAGTAGGAGGAGATGAACTTTTAGAAGGAGTGGCCTTCTTTAAGTGCATGTGTCTATGCTTTCATCATTCCTAGAAATGATTTGCTGCTATGATTGACATCATTTTGCAGTTATTGGCAGTGTGAAACCCTGAAAATAAATGAGTGTACATCAAAAGTAAATGCCTGGCTTATTTCTGTTCTTTCATATTATTTGTATCACTATTTGTGACAGGTAAGATTAATTCAGCTTCTAGCCCCTATTCAAACAATATAAGGAATGAACCCCTCTCGCTTTAATTGGGGATTTATTTCCCATTCATGGAATTTAGTAAAAACAATTTGTCTTTATTTTGTAGTCTTTTCCTTCCATCCATCTTAACCTCCTTTGATTTCCTTAGAGATATCCATACGTATGCAAGTGTGCATATAGTTAGTGATGTGCCAAGGTAGGATTCACTTGAATGCAGAACCCACATGGCAGTTGCTCAAGTATTTAAATAAGTCAAAGTTAAAAACACACTACCATTTACGAGACTGCTGAAATAGTGCACAGGGTAGGAACTGAATATTTAATTTAAAGGCATATTTTTGTGCAACAGCCTTTGTTACTTTGAAGTACATCAAAATTTTTCTTCCTTAACCCCATTTGTGAGAGGAAAGAATAGCCTTCTGTCACATGTTCAGATGGCCACCAACTGCACCTTTAATGTTATTAGGCCACCTTAGGTCTTAAATATCAGGTACCATACAGCCAATGCATTCCTAAGCCTCAGAGAGGCACATGCTTTCTGAAAGCTGGATTATGACGCCAGTGTCTTTTTGCAATATATAATACATATATATAAATCTAATACATTCTAAGTTATTTTTCCATTGCTTTCTACTGTTTTAATGCACTATTCAAATTTACAGATTAGGAATAACACTCATTAGTAGGACTATTGGACACAAGATAACTCCCATTTATGAATAAGAAATGTACATTTTGGAAGTTGCAATTAACATTAGAGTTTAGATACTTGAAAAAGATTTTTAAATTAATTAACTTTGAAAAATCTACAGTTGTTGGCTTCAGTGATACCACATATGTATAGCAGCAGTCTTAAGTCTGGAAAGATAGATGTTTTTTTGTCTATACAGTTGAAACTGGCTTTTAGGAAATATTAGGATTTGATTTCTTGCTTCTTTTTTATTTTCCTTAAGACAAGAAATGAAAATATGTTATAAAAGAAAATTTTGAATATAAGGACTAACCAAACAAACAAACAATCCCATTTTATTTTGTCTTAGAGATTATGTATTGCTTGACATTTTAAAGTATTAAACTGCAAAATCACTGCTTGCAGCAACTATAAATATTTCTTTCCTGGTATGTTTCTATGGCAACTGTTCCAATTTATTCAGAGACCTTTGCATTTCTTTTTAATTTAAGAGAAACAATAGTATCTGTAGTAAAATTGTTCCTAGATTTGACATTTTGATCCTTTCTGAAAATAAAATGTGCTATGAGGTATTTTTAGACAAGAGCTACATGATTACACAATGAGTGGAGAAGATATTTAAGACATCTTTTGGTAAATTTATATTATATGGGTTTTCTGTGTACAGATACAGATATTCACACAATTGAATAGTTCAGAAGTTGAGAAGACACTTCTATTCTCAGCCAGTCACAGCCTTTGAACTGAAATATCTCAAAGACTGAAATTGTCATGAGATGACATTAAGCATCTCAAAGACAATACATTTTGAACACTTTTCCTTATCATTCTGCTTCACATGATAAACAAAAAAAAGGCACAAAGACATTTAATTCTCTCCTCTTTCCTTGAAAATGCTCTCAGGATCAAAGACTACTGTAAGCAGTTTCTTGTGTGTAAAATGAAACACAGAACCAGACTCCTTTCCAGGTACCTTACAACAAATGCCTTCAGTTCATAATGTTCATCAAATGGACTCTTTGAAGGATTTTCCTTTTGGCCAGATGTATGCCACGTTGGCAGGGCAGTATTGCAAGCTTTGTGCAGCTGCTGCTCATTTCACATATAGTCTGTGTCTAAATGAAGAAGTTCAGCCTCCAAAGCTGTTGATTGAATGCCATAAAATTAGCCATTTATCCTCCGAACATAAATAGTGAAAATTGATGATAGGTCGAAAAGTAATAACTTCTATTAATAGCAATTCTTTTATACTGAGCTCAGAATCAAATTAAGCATTCAAAATTTCATTGCCTTTTTATAATTATTAGTATAACATTGTTTTTTTCAGGTGTACCAAAAGATGAATTTGATCTGAAAATCACTGACTGAAGAGAAATCTTTGTACTCTTAGCTTTTGACTGCAGACAAGGTTGTTTTTGAAAGACAGGCTAATTTTAATTGAAAATTCAAGCTGCATGTCTAATCCCTGGAGCCACTGGGTGCTGGTGGCAAATAACTAATCTAAAAAATTGCTGGAGTATTCAAAATCCTTTCTGTAAGAAACTGAATAAACCAGTTAACAGCTTAAATATTCATACTGCAATAGGTGACTGTATGTTAAGGTTCTTTTACTCAGTATGTGTACTCTTCACACGAACCCAGGTAGCTGAAATTTAAAGTCTGCACCAATTTACATAGATCTGTTATGAAATCACCTTATTATTCAAATTATTCAAAAGAAATAGTTGTATTTCTTAATTTTATTAACTGTGCAAAAGAAGCTGTATTCATCTAGCAAGTGATAAGATTTTGTGACATGTAATTTCTCATGACTGCAGAAGTTTGGAGGTTGAACCTCCAAAGATACTCCCTATGGGGTGCATGCCTATATGATTTCCCATAATTATGATAAATAACTCCAGCTGCAGAATTAGACAGTTGTGTTCAACGTGGATGCTACTTGCTTATTTGCAATGATGATCACAGTAATGCCTAGCAGCCCAGCAAAGTTGTTTTGTGAGATATCCCTACACCCCTGTATTAAAAAGCTCTTTGTCTTCCTATTTAGCTGATAAACTCATTAAAGCAAAGACTGTATATGCAGAAAAGCAGATATTACTATGATTCTCAATTTACAGCTGGCTAATTGAAACACAAAGTAATTTAACAGCATACCTGTGGCTGTATTGTAACTTTGATCCAAATTCACCTAAGTCTTATTTTCTTACCTAAATAAACTATCTTGCTCTTTAACACTTTATCTAACAATTGCTTTGAGTACAGAACAGGTTGAACATTGTCCATTAATACAGAATTTGAGATATAATGCCAACTTCAGCCAAATTAATTAACTTAGAGACGTATTTGTGGTGATAATTTCTAAATCAATATTGTAAACAGCTTTTGTATGTACAGTTGTATAAAAATCATTGGAGGGCAAATATATCAATGTTATATATATGTTTATAAACATATACATGTATATAACATATGTATACATATACAATGATACGTACAGTATAGTGTATTTATATATATATATACTATATATACGTATACAACTTTTCATCTGTGCAAGGAAAAGTTCTTGAGATATATTCAAGTTCTCAATTTGTGCCCCATAATTTTTTAAGTGTTTTCACAGAGTGGTATTTTAAAGCGTGGATCCATCTTGAGGACTGATGCATATCATAAACTTGAAAGCCCTTCTCATTTTTCCTCTTAGAAATTCAGTTTATCTCAGGAGGAGAGAGCTAGTTTTCATGCTGTAGAATCAGCTTCATGCTTTCAGATTAAAGAGCTGGGAGAACATTCAGATAGACTATCTACCATGAACTGTACTCAATAGAAAACGATTCAAGTACTAAGGAACATTATTCAGTTCAGAAATTTATATCATTGCTTCTAGCTCAGCTAGCAGACCAAAATCCTGTCTTAAAGTTTTCAGTATGAAATATTTAGCTCCAAGGTACTTTCATATCCCTTTAGCAGTACAAACTCTGTTTGCAGCTTTGTGTGCCTACAGTGCCACATAACTATCAAGGTGTTACACTGTCTTACATTATTGTTATTTTGAATGGGAGATCTCAAAGATGTTCCAGCAAACCTCACTGTTGACAAACATAGGACTTTTGGTCTTTTCTGATTCCAAGATCCTTACATTGTCATTTAAGCACAACTGATAGATAGGCTAAAAATAGTATATAATATATATAATATATTAATGTATACAATATATTAAAAAAACCCTGTTCTGTGTTTCTTGTGAGAGCAAGTAGATTCGTTGGAACATGAGATAATTCAGGTTGAAGCAGACCACAGAGGGTGTTTGGCCAAGACTCCTGCTCAGAGCAGGACCAGCTCCAAAGTCAATCCAGCTCCATGAGGAACTGATCCATTTAGGTCTTGAAGACCTCGAGAGATGGACTCTGCACAGCCTCTCTGGGCACCCTGCTGTCTTTGTGGGGTAAAAGCTTTTCTTTATATTCAGTCTGAACCTTTTCTTTTTTTTTTCAGTTAAGTTCCCTTGTCACTCTCACACTGTGCAATATTGTGAAGAACCTGTTTCTGACATCTCCATCCCCATAGATACAGAAGAATACACTCTCAAACTGTAGCCAGTTTTTGATTCAAAGCTGACATTTGACCACATGGAATTGAAATGAGTGCTAAAATGTTTCTTATATCGCACCATCGTGACATATTAGTTTTTCAATGTAATTGAAGTGTATTAGAGTCAGTGATGGAAAAACTACATAATTGTAGAATATTTAACTTTTTGTTTCACTCACTGTTATATTTTGCATAAAAAGTTGAATTACATGGACACATTTTTCAAGAATTAATTTTACCTCTGGCCAGTATGTATGTCAACTGAGTTCAACCACATTGAAAATTAATGTTATCTTCATCCTATATTATTACATAAACTTGACCTAAAGGCACAGTTATCAGAAATCTCTCATTTTAATCTTTGGTTCCTAGGCCTATTCTTATTGGCCCAGATGATCTCTCTTTTTGACCAGTTAAAATTGAAGGTTCAATTATTTGTTAATGACTAATGGAAATTCGTAATAAAATTACCTTAATCTATATGTATTTGAGATTCATTAGGAAATCAAGTTAACATAGAGGTGCATTTAGACCCATAGCTATTTTACAAGTAGTTTACAGTACTTGAAAAATATTCCAGTGCCTTGCAAATGATTCACAGAGGTTCTCCAGCACAATTGGGTAGTGACAGTTGCAGACATCCTTCTTTCCTTTAACACACATTGTTTGCACCACTATATCATCACTCATTAATGAAAGTACCCTTTAACTAGTACAACTGGAAGAAACTCAAACTCTATCTTAATAATAGAGAGTGATATAAAGATCTTAGTTATTTTGGTCTCATTGCTGAGTGAAATGGACAAGAAACCAACTAAAATATTCATAATGTTACTTAAGTCATGTAACTCTAAAAGAATTGACAGATTCTGCTATCAGACAGGGAAGTAGCATTGCTCCCTGCTGTGGAGAAGAGTAAGCAGTCTTTTAGGATGATGACACATGTTGGCAGCTCTCATTCAGATGGCCAGCAGACATGTCAGTCACAGAAGCTGTTTTGAACTGGAGATCATCTTGCCCATTTAAGAAAAGATGCTTCATAAATGCAAAGGCCTGTAAGTTACTCTCGGCAGTGTAGACAACATAAACAAAGAATGTGGTTGATAATACATTCAAAAAGGAACACTAAATAACATTTCTTGTTTTACCAGTTCACAGTTTGAAAATATTTGCAACTAATTTTTTTTTTTTTCACCCAAATTTGAAATGAAATCTAGATGTGAACTGGGGAGGATAAAATTTCTAAAGATTTACCAGAATCAAGACAACAAAAACTAAAACATAATAACAATTTCTGATCCAAACTCTTTTAATACCAACATCATAAGTAGGGGAGTGTAAACTATAAACCAAAAAGATTTTATGCCTACACTAAACCACACCTACAATCTGACTGTTATTATACCTTTACTGATCATCTTTTAGATTAAGATTTTAGGAGGGAAAAAAAAAAAAAAAAAAAAAAAAAAAAAGCACAACAGTTTCAGAGTACAGTACAGAGAATTTTCAATGAGAAATGTCTTCTTTAAATCCATTTGTCACAGAACATAAGTCCGAATTAGTTTCACGAGTGCACAGACATGATATAAGCCTATAAACACTAAGACAACATAAAGAGTAAATAAGTCCAATAAGCTAACTGAATAAAGTACTCCGTAGTTAAAATCTTGGGCAATCAAACAACCACTGATATCTATACTTAATGTTTTGTTATTATTTCAAAGTTATTGGTAGTTATCCCATTTAAATATTGTGCCAGTTTTTCTTTCTAGTTTCATATATGAGTGTTACTGAATTTAAAAATAAATGCATGTACCAACTATACACTATTTGTTAAACTGCACCATATGCATTCTGTAAAAATGCCTGTTTAAGTATATCACCTTCTCTTGTGCAGATTTAAGACAGACATGCAGTACTAGTAATTGGTTCAAAGGCCATTGAAATCAGTCGTAAGTTACCCAAACAAATTACATGATCTCGGATCACGTTCTAAGTCCATCACTGCTTTAAACAAACAAAACAAAACAAACAAACAAACAAATATGTAAATAAGGAGGAGGAATAGGCTATTGCATTTAAAAGGCAAAATGAAACCCTCCAGCTGTGTGTGTTTCTGAGCCTTGGCCATGTCCTAGTTACATATGAAGGAACATAGGATACTCCCATGCCTCGGTTTCCCTAGAAAAGAACATGACCAAAAACAGAGATAAGATACATTCTAATAAAGTCCTTTCTTTAGCTTCCAAGTGAAATGGGATCACACACTACAATCTATGCCTAAAATCACGTTATACATAGTCTATGTTAAGAAGATACAGTATTTCATAATACCCTTTTTTTCAGTATATGTGAGATCTATTTAATTATTTTTTGTAACATTTTAGTGATGGCTGCACTTCAACATTATTTCTGCAATGTTTCACTATTTCCTGTGTTCAGGTCTCATCTGCCACTTTTATCCAATACAGTATTTGATTTTGTACTTTATGAGAAACCCATGTAAGTAATATACATAAGTCACTCCTGCTCAGTTCAATCTAGCCAAGCACAAAGGAGAAGGTAATAAAGTCCAGAGAAGTTTTGTCAAAGATCAGCATAAGCACAACTATCAGTATGAAATGATCACTCACTGTAACTTAAATTAAATCTTTGAATGAACTGGATGAAAAAGAAATGTCTAGAAATAAAGTCTAATGACTTTTTACAGCCACAGGGGGGAAAAAAAAAATGAATTGGATCTTTCTTCATTTCTCCATGTTTGGTGTTAGAAAAAAGAATAAAAGATGCATAACCTAGTTCAAATTTTGTAATTGTAAAATGAGAATTTTGTGCACTTGATAGGCTATTGATTAACTTCTTAACTATAACTTGACAAATTGGAATTACTAATTTGTTAAACCTACTATTTTGATGGAATATAATGTGCTTTATTGAAAGAGCTGAATGTCTTCTTACTGACTTTAGCATTAGCTTCCTGTTCTTTTCCAAGAAACGATCTCTTGGATCAGAAAACTTTGTCATTGTTAATATGAAAAGTATTACTCATTTACCAAGAATCAAACCAGTTTGCAGTTTCACAGATGAAATCTGAACACACAAGCCTGTTCTGACTCTTCCAAGCAATTTCTGAAAAGCAGTGCTGGGACAAATTTACTGTAGATAACCCCATTTAATTGCTTATGGCTTTTATTTACAGTTAGTTTGCAGATCATTCCTTCACATATTGAAGCTCTGCATACTCCATGTCTGTGATCTGTCTGCAGATCTGGGTTGAATGGCAACTATCCCCGTTCCCAGCTCACTCTGCTCCCCACATTTCTGCATAGCAGGAGGACTCACTCACCCTTCCTACATTTCTTACTAACCCAATAGAGACAACACCAGGACCTCACTGCTGAACTCTCTGACAAACAACCTCAAAGTTAAACGAACCAGCTACAGCAAGGCCAACTAAAAGTAATATCAATAATCCTAGAGATTAATATGTGGTTAGTAAATCTCAAAGGTTCTCCAAAGCAGTTGGAGTTAGCATTGTTTTAGCAGCAAAGAGGCTGCGTCATTTTCCCTTACCCTCAAAAGGAAAGACAGGGCTGGAAATCTTCAGTGATAGACAGGTTGCACAAAGCAAATAGAAAAAGGAGTGATGAGCCCAGAGAAGTCATGGCCAAGCTTAACTGTTTCCACTGAATAATTTTTCTGAGACAGTACAAGAGTGTCTAAGAAGCAAGACACAGAAAAGGTAATTTAAATCCCAACCTTTAAAAATATTTCTACATAAAATAAATTAAGATAATTGTGGTAGACCATACTCATAGCAGGACAATGTAATCAACTATGAATGTTCAGAACAAGAAGTTCTCAGTGGTGAACATTAGACTGTGTAAAATAGCTTCAAGGTATAAATAAATTATTCTCAAAATGCAGAAAGCACAATCTTTCATGCAAGTTTAATTACTTTAATTCATTAGACAGAGGATAAGTGAGGGAAAATAACAAGTTTGTTGATCCATAAGAGACTGGGGAAAGCTTGCACAGTGGGAAACATTCATTTAAAAACTTTGATCAGTCACGGCTGTATGGAGCTTTTAGAGTAGATTTTGACTATTTGTTTCTTGGCTTTCATGGATAAATCAATGAAGAACAGAGAGAGGAACATGGTTTCTAGGAATCCTGAGAGACCTTTCTTTGGTTCTGACCATGGCTGCACATTACCTGTGTTTATAGCCAGCCTCCTCCCAGGATTACTTCAGAGATTAGAAGGTATGCATCTACTGGTAATCCAAATAATCTGTGTTTCTCCTGCTTGGATTGTAAGACACTATTGAAGATGTATTACTAAGAAATGGCCATGACCTAGCAGAAATGTAGATAAACAATATTTAAACCACCATTAGTGTAATCCAAGAGGCAACTAGGAAATCAAGTCAAAGTTTACAGAAGAGGGGCAATCACAGGTAAAATAAGTTTTTATTGTGAAGTTCGTAACAATTGCATAGAAAATGAGACAAATTTACACTATGATGAAGAGAAGAAGAAATCAGGGAAGACCTAATTAAAGGGACAGATTTTAGGAAGAGCCTTGTAATATAGTATGGAAGAAAGTAGAATTTAAAAAATCTGCAGTGGAAGTGGGAGAAGTACCAGTAGAAAACACCTCTGAAGAGGCAGTGTGCCCATAACAGGTAGATGTGCTCTCAAAGAGTAAGCAGACACAGGACCTTTAATTAGGTAAATTAAACAACCACCCTGGAAAAAAAAAAAAACTACTGTTTTTCCTTTTCTCCATACATTCCTTTGCTACATTGAGATCTGTGCTCTGCAAGGATACCCACACTCTTATCAGCTGACTTTAGATACTTTTCAGCTCCATCAGTTCTTCACAAATCTACTTATCTGCAGAGTTTTTGAAGTGCACAGTTAGAATTATTAAGTCACATTTAAAAATACATATTCCTGTGAAATGTAGCCCTGAAATGCTGATAAGCTCTCAGGATATATATGACTTGCAAAACAGACCACTTTGTCTTTGAATGATCTTTTTCTATTTCAAACTCTCTAAGACTGAGTGTACTGAAGAAATGCAAGTGCTGTTAACAGACTTGCAGAGTTTTATCCAATTAGTTGAGTTCTTCACCATTATTATAAATGATGCTGTCAAAAGCCTTCCTGTGGAAATAAAAGTAGAAGAAAGTTAAGCAAAACAGAATGTCTTAGGCATCGTGTGACAAGCATTAAACCAAAGCCAAATCTCTAAGATGAAACACATCTCCTTTCTAACACTACACCATTTATTCACTCCGATTTTTTTTTCCCCAAGGGAAAAAAAACTATTCAGTTTAAAAACTCTATTTTGAAAAACTGGATGTCACATAGTTGGATTGCTTTCGTGTTGGCATGTCTATTTAATGGGACTGAAATGCAGTCAAAATAAAAACACAATACCTGAGCAAGTGAAAATGTGAGCACACAATCAAAGTATACAAGGAATTCAGGAATATTTTCTAGACTATAAAATGCCCGTTACTTAATGTTCACATTTGTTTCAGGTCTTTATAAGCATGATGCATTTAAAAATTGAGATATGTGGTAGTCAGTGCTTGCTTATGAAGCAGAAACCCTTTTATTTGTAAGTCATCAGTTGGAAAAACTTGCAGTCATATATTTTATACATATGCATTAAGAAGTCTGTTTTAATGTGTTTGACAGACTAAATTACTATATTTCCGATAAATTTAACTACAGCTGTTCTTCTCCAAAAAGGGTGGCTGTTAAGAAGCAGTGTAAGTTGACCCAAGATGAAACAAGATTTTCATATGTATACTTGAAAGTATGTGAGAGGGAGAAAGAAAAAACGATGGAGGGATGTATGCAGGTTGCTCCGAAAGTAATGCGACATATTTATTTCCATGGAAAGTACAACATATACAAAAGGCACAATAACACCACTTGATTGAGTAATTCTCTGCTACAAAACACTATTTCTCTGCATAGTTACCATCATTTCCTATATATTTTCACCAGCAATGTAGAAGAGCCTACATGCTGGACTTGTAAAAATCTGTATGGACATCCACCTCACTGTCCGGTCTCTGTAAATGTTCAGTCAATTCAAAATATTATATGAACTCCTTGATATCTCAGAATATCAAGACAAAAAAATCTTGATACGTTTTCTTATGGACAAATTCCACGTTCATGATGGTTTTCAGGTTTACAGATGGAAAACATAAATTCAATTGGATCATTTGGATTCCCACTGAAATCAATGTTTCTGACACAATCATTCTGAGTATATTTGAACATTTCCAAAAGCTTGGCAAAGAAAGAGATGGAACCTGGCAAAACCAAGAAGGTTTTTAAGAATACAGTAAAGATGAACTGACAGAACTCCTGAGCCAGAATTGTGTGTGAAATAAGAATCTTCTTCAAAGGGCAGCAGGAACAGGTAGATGATTGGGAAGTTCCCAGGGAGCTTTGTAAAAACAGTTTAAATACTGTGGGCCATCAGACTCCCGAGCAGGAACACAGTGTGTCAGGAGAAAGCTGAGCAAGTCCCCTGAGTTTTATGAGTATTCAGAAGAGCTTCAATCAACTGCTGGGAAGTATATGGTTTTTAGTCTCATGTAACCATTAAGACCTATAGAAAATAAAGTTGTAGCAACTTTCATTTTCTCCCCAGATTTCAAAGGAATTTAACTTTTTGGATTTTTAAGAATGACTTTTTGTTAACGATCTGATAGTGTTCTTGTCCTGAATTCACTGTTGTATATGACTGACCTTAACTTCATGATGATCAAAGGTTTTATTTTCTCCTTTTTTTCTGGCCAGGGACTTAAATAAGAAACTGCAAGCCACTTGCAAAGCAGTAGCTGTGTTATCAAATGAGATAAGCATCACTTTTTCCCTGTCATGTTTATATCTCCTGCTAACTTAAGACAGATAAACCCTTTCAGTGTTTAAAATTAGATTTTGTGTGTGCTTATTGTGTAATATCTTATTTTGAAGAGGAAATGTTTCTAAAGTGAGAAATGCCTTTCAGCATTTCTGAAGGTAGACAAGCCTCTGAAGAGATAGTATTTTGAAGTCAGTGTTTAATAATCTGAAAATAAGTAAATAAATAAAGAAATAAATCATGGAACTGCCATGATTTCAGGACAGGAACACCGTACATAAAAGTTGCCTTATATTTTTTTAAACCTCCCACTTAAACTAAAATAAGAAGGTTCAGAGGTTTACTTCAGTGACAGCATGTAATTAAAGACCTCAAAATCTGGAAGACTGAAATATTCTGGGGTGCAAAATTGCAGAGGAACAGCTATACTGAAGACGGCCTCTGTTGAGGCATTTTGAAGCCTGAATGTCTGTTCTTACATGGAGGCAAGAAAGTGTCTGTAAGGGCACAAAGTGAAACAAAGAAAAAGATTGCTTTATAATGTTTGTGATTCTCTTAGAATATTTAGTTCACGGTCACCTCATGTTTTAGCAAAGGTTTTATCTCAGAGTATTACCACAGAATCCCCAGATTTGTTTTGGTACTATGCAGACCTTATGAAGAAGGCAGTCCCTTCCCAAAAGCATTTCCAGTCCAAGTCTGAAACCGGAGACACACTGACTCGAAATGACTCAGTAGGGTCACTCCATTAGTCATCAGCTGTGCTGAGACCAGAAACTAGGTTTTCTCTTTCCCTGCCTCAGACCCAATTTGTTAAGCTATATTGCTTTCCAGTCAGAATGGTTGTGGTAACTGTAGGTAATACACCACGTTTTTTTCTTTTCATTCTCTTTGTTCCTCCGTAGAGTAAGGTTTGCATGCTCCAGTTCAGGTCTTTAATAATACTTCAAATGTAATTATTTCAGTTTTACTTCAAAGATACCATCACAACACTATTCTTACATTCATAACATTGCACCAAGTTACAACTGTCCCTTTTCAGTGGCTCCTGAACTAAATAGAAAGAAAATTGCTATCCTCTTCACTTCAAGTCATATTTTCCTTTTATTTACTAATCAATTTTGTTTTGACAGCTACCCGAGTCCCTGTTTAAAACCATTTTTACAAAGTAATTGTTTTCAATGTGAAAAATGTGTTTTACAAATTCTAAGATTTCCACAGAAATAGGAAAAATTAAGGAGGATAGGGTAGTCATGAGTTTTGTCTAGAAAAACTAAAGACTGTTGCTGCTCCAAGCAGAGATTACAAGAAAATTGAAATGTTATGTTTAAGAAAGCCATTTTCTAATGTCAAATCACTAAAACAAATCGAGGACCTAAATTAATATCTAAGAAATTAAACATCCCTAACCACTTCTAATATACAACACAGAGAAAAACATAATTCCTTAAGCCTCTGTAGCTCAGTACTGAAGTGTTTAGTTGTCTATATAAAACAAACTATGCTAATATGAAACAAAATTTTTCAGCTGTTTGAATACAAGTAATGTAATATTTCTCCCTACTTCTAAAACAACATTCCTAAACAAATACACTGATATTTAACTGATGAGAATTCCAACAAGCTAAGTGACTTCTCTCTATATATATATATAATAAACTTCAGCCAAAACTGTGACAGGATTCAGCAGATGGGCAGCAATATGCCCTTTCACAGCCTGCACAGAACATGGCAGTGACCCTACTCAAAATGAAATCTGAAGAGACAGGGCATTTGAGAAGTCCTGAAGAGACGGAGGTACTCTGCCTCTATCAGAATTGAAATGCATATGTTCTAGTGGTGAAACGATACAGAGTGACAGCGAGCTGACCTCTAACTCAGTTGATTCCTGCAGAGCTTTGAGTAGCCAAAATCATATTACTGAAATAGGAAGTTTAAAAATTGTATACAACATAGAGTTAAGTTCTATGTGAGATTTACCTAAATGGCTAAAGAGGTTACATTTTTTAATATGACTATATATATTTATATATATATGTATGACTATATATATTTATTTAGAAAATATATATTTATTTGTAAGAGTTCCGGGCAAAATATCAATACTGCTTACTATCACTTATGGGAAAAATTCAGAGAAGGGTCAAATCAGGCATATTTCCAGCAAGTCTATATTTTTCTTTCTCGGATTCTCTGACATTCCCATAGACCTTTTAAAACTTCTTTACTTTAATTCTACCCATATGAGTCAACTATAGTATGATTAACTTTCATCTGAGGATATGTATTAGAAGCAATCCTAAATCAGCAGCAGATTACATCCATGAGCAAATATTTGCTCCATTAACTCTGGTAGGGATTGAAAGTGCTTGGGCATCAGGAGTCCCTGTTTTCAAGAGACAAGGCTTTTTTAGTCCTTTAAAGGTCAAATTCCATTTGAGAGTCAAGAACACCAATTCCAAAGTTTGCAGAGAATCCTCCAAATTTCCTGACCTTTGAATCTGTGATCTGTTCAAGTACCACCATTGGTCTCAGTTTTATTTGCAGCCTATAGGGAAGGATGCAGGTTTCACTTACTGTTTTAAATGGGGGGTACTGTGCTTGACCTCATCCTACTTACAGAACAATGTGTGTTCATCACTTTTGAACCAAAGGTTAATGAATGATCCTGCCAGGTACTCATCAGTTGTAGTACTCATGTGTAAATTGTGATAGCCGTGATTTGTGAAAATGAATTATAAAAGAGTTCACCAGAATATGGAACTATTTCCCTCCTCTGTATTAATTTATTGAAGTAAAAGAAAAATACTATAGACTGAAATCTGACTATATTCATCTGTTACAGATGCATTCCATATTGTGTTCACTGCCTTGGCCACAGGGATGTTTAGCTGCTAAACCAGTTGGTGTATTCAGTTTGTCAGGCTGATTGATTTCTCTTAGAAAATGTGCAGTGAGTTATATGTGCAGTGCAACTTAATTTTACTGCTGCTTTGGTAAGGCAGTTAAGCATTTAACACCTATTCATGCCAAAATACTATGGAATAGGTTGTAAAAGACTATAACATATATAACACAATTTGATAGTGCTAAAATACTGTTCAGTTACTGTTCATGTGCACATTATTTTGAGCTATTCTATTCAGATCGTAGTGGTGCTATTTGGTGAAATCATTTCCAACTTTAGTGAGTCGGATTGATGTTATTTCTGTTCAGCATCAAAGATCCATGCATTTGTGTTTCCTTGAAAATTATAAGGTCAAAAACATCATTGGGAGCTTTTATAATCTGTTGCATGTAAGGATTTAAATATAAAACCAAGGGATAGTTTATCTTTTTGAACAGGTTTCTATCAGCTAAACTTTCTAACATTGTAGATGATGAAAATTAACTTATTACAGATCATGCATAAATACATGTTTATATTCTTTTTATAGTCTCCAGATAAAGGAGAATGGAAAGTTACACTTTCAAACATTCTCTTTCAGCAGTACTCAAGGACAGATTGGACAAATAGGAACAAATATTTATGTATGAACTACAGTATATGAGGATAAAAGGAATGCCAATCATTTGTGAACTGACAATAAAGACAGTTCATGTGTAGAAGTGCTTTGCACAGGAAGTGAATAAATTAATACTCAAATGTGAATGATGTGAATTCATACTATTCTGTGTAAAATTTACATGACAAAGTGTTTTATTGCACTTGTAAAATTTATCTCAAATTTTCTAAGTTTTCAGCTACACACTCAGAGTAGACAAAATATAATATCAATTGCTGGAATAAAATTAACTTCTGTGATTAAGATCTAGCTTTATTAAACCACAG
This sequence comes from Lagopus leucura, assembly GCF_019238085.1. NCBI lineage: Eukaryota > Metazoa > Chordata > Aves > Galliformes > Phasianidae > Lagopus > Lagopus leucura. Next base: position 46,943,025 of record NW_024962264.1, read on the forward strand.
GCCTACCAAATCAATTCAATTGGCAAAATGGAAGCAATAAATCATATCATATTTGTATGTATATACATATATACTCTATTTGAATGAAAGTACATGCATATATATTCCTCTATTAGGCTTTTGAATAATGAACTATGAAACATAATGATTGTTGATAAAGAAAGAACATTCATTGTCCCTATTTCCTCTGCAGACATTCACCGTCTGTCACTCACTGCTGTACATGCTACAGATAGTCCCTGACCCAGATATCCAAGAATCTATACTGAAAATCCAAGCAAAGATTTAAAGTCTAAACAAATTCATGACAGTATAACATTTTTCTAAATAATTATCAACTGTTCCTCAGGTTTCAGTTTCTCACTGCTCAACAGTGAGGGTAGATCTTTTACACCTAGACCTTACGTTCCTGTCCTCATCCACTCCTACTTGTTGCAGCATCTCCCTTTTCTCTCTGAGTACCACTAAGCACAGGACTCCTAGTGCACGGGGCACAGGACTTCTTCCCACACAGCAACCCTCAAACTGCTCCAAAAGAAGCAATTTTGCCTGCAAAATTACTGAAGAGACAGTGAGGTACTGAGTTAATAAGAACAGATCATCATCAATTTCTTCTCCATTATTCATTACCTTTCATTTTTAATTTTTTGGGGTTTACTTTTTTGGCACATACAACCCAAAGAGAGAGTTATGGACTTTGGTCTCACTTCTCATCTTCTCCTCAAGACCCACTACTTTCATCACCCTGTTCACACAAAGGTATAACAGGTAGGCATCCTTCAGACATTTGCAGCTTTACATCATTAGCAGTGACAACCTACAAAAAACTTAACCAATTGTAAAAATTAACTAATTGTAATGAGGCCCCTGATCATACATACTGTAATAAACATTCATCTAATGACAGGAGGCTCACTCCTCCCTGAGGCTTTGAAGAGAGCTGAGATGGGATGCAAAAAGTGTCCAGAGTGCATTTTACTCCTCCATGCCCTGGCAAGGGTTGAAGAGGCTGTCTGTACCAGTGCAATGCCCTGTGACACACATTACTTAAAAGCAGTCACTCTTGTGCATCAACTGTGATCGCAGCTTTCTCCAAAGGCCCTTTTTAAGGACACAGTGGACAAGTTACTACTGCACTTCAGCTGCTGTAGGGGTGTGCCTGCACTTGGGAACAGCAGCTCTTATGTAAGTAAGGCTGTGCTCTGCACAGCTCAGCCCAAGAAACCTCTGCAGCTCTAGGGCACAGCATGACTGATTGTAAACCAGAGATGTGCTGGCATGCAAGCCCTGTTCACGTCTGCTACAAAAGAGGTTGATTTATTGTAAGCATTCTCCTGGCTCTGGTTTACATAAGTAAAATATGAGAAGCATTAATTACACTGAATATCCAATAGCTTTCAACTGCAGCATTGTTTCCTAATGTAAAACAGGAGAAACAACCATTAGGAATTATATAAAAATATAAGGGCACCACGGAAGTTACAAGATACTTCATACCTTTGGATGTTATACTATGTCAGTCAGAGAAACCCTCCAAAAAAGGTGAGGAAGAGGCTAGCCTCAGAGAATGAAAATCCTTTAAGGGTGACACTACCTGGTTCAGGTGGGAGGTGGAGTGATTTTTCACATTGTGCTGCATAAACTGATGGCTACCAGTGGCTGCAGGCTGCTCTGATTATGGTAACCTCTGAGCCATGGAGGCCAGCAGGTGTCAGCTACTGTGGCACTACCATGAGAGACAGAAATTTATAATACTTTTTGTTTCACAGTTCTCTGGCATTTATCCGGATATTTTGTTTCAGATAAGTTGCAATTAAAAGGATGACCATAATTCTGCAGTATCAGAATAAACTTGCATATAACTCATTTCAATTGTGTTTATCACATAATGATCAAAGACAAGTCAAGTTTTGCAAAACAAGGTCATTTCTTCCTGCCCTACACACAGCTAAGTTTTTATTATGTAATATTTTGTTACTATATAAGCCTTCATTTTTAATTTTCTAGTAAGTTTTCTGCCATCTATCAGTCTCCAAGCACAGGTACTTGATAGCATGACCTGGTCTCAGTAATTCACGGTGTTCTGATCTTTGCTCAAGACATATTGATATATTTTTTTCTTTTTTTTTTTTCCCCATAAAACTCAGCCATCTCCCAGAGTCTTCAGTAGCTGCAGGCCAATTACCTCTACTGACGTCATGAGGTGTTTATTAGTTCTCAGGTCTGACAGTCTCTGAAGGGCTCAATTAGTCTTTCCACTCAGTCTCATTTACTTCATAGCTTCTCTAAGCAGGAGTATCCAAATGTAAAACTTTGCAGGGCATAATAAAGTTGGTTTTCAGCAGCTGATTTTTCAACTAACAGTTGATTTCTTAGAGGAATTTGTAAAAATCAACTATGAGAACAGCATCTGGTTCCCACTAATAATAATAGCTAGATAGGTCAGCCTTCCCAAGTTCCAAGAAAACAAGCTTTATTTCCTAATTATAGGGCTGCAATTATCTTGGTGTCTGAGAAGGTACGAGGTCCTGCAGAAGCTCTTTTCCTGCCATGGAGACATTTATACCTCACTGTTGTGGGCTTGCCAGTGTCTAATTAGCTACACACTCACAGCTGCCATTCTCTCCATCAGGCACATCCAGATTCTGAACCCCTCTCCTTGGCTGCTTACTTTCAGAAAGATTGTAAGACTTTAATTATTTTTGAAACCTCTGTCCATCTACCTATTTTGGATTGCAATTAGCCAGAGGATTCAATCATTATTAAAGAGGAAGAAAGAAAGGTTGATGATACAATCACAGAAATCATGTTTTCATAGGAAATCAGGCTAAGAATGTTAAAATAAAATCAAGGAACTGGGAAAGCATATTTGAGTAAAAGAGGAGTAAGTGCCTGATAGTTAATTGGCATGCAAAGATAAACTTTCTACCAGAAGCCAAATACTGCAAAGCCCAATGCTAGCTACATTTACTGTATTGTAGCATAGTAATGCTACAATTTTTTGAAAATTCCGGTTCCTTTTGTCTACTACTTGTCTCAGCAAGTCAGCTGAGAATGCTTCAAACTCACTCTTAAGTTACACAAAGTAAAATACTTACAGGAAGAAATTTGAAGTAGCTTTTCATCGGAAGATAACAGTACATTCGAAGATATTATATGTAGATATATACTGAAGATAAACATAAGGATAATATATGTATAGATTTAATACACATCTATATATAATCAGTGTGTGTATGCACTTCTTGCATTTCCTATTTCCCAAGGGTAACAGTGTAATGTACAATCAGCATTGCAACGCCAGTCCCAGGCCAAACTGATGCTGCATTATAGGAGGGCTATGATGTATTTGTATTATTCATGGATCCCAGAAACATACATGAAATAAAGCAGCTATTTAAGATTCAGATACTCTAAAAAACTACTTGAATGTTATGTGTAAGGGAGTGTTATCAAATGCTGTTCAGACAAATTATAGCATCATGGTGGATTTTGGGGTATCCTCTTTTTAGGTAGATTTAGAGAACTCTTGTCTAATATCATTAGCAGAGAAACAGGTTGTTTTGAGATGATAAAAATAACAGTGACTGGATACAAGGAAAAGAGTTTTTTACAATAAGAGTTGTGAGGCACTGGAACAGGTTGCCTGGATAGGTGCTATATACCCCATCCCTGGAGACATTCAAGGTCAGGCTGGACAGGACTCTGAGAAAACTGACATAGCTGTAGATGTCCCTGTTTGTTGCAAGGGACTGGGACCAGATGGCATTTAAAGGTCCCTTCCAACTCAAATGATTCTATGAACAGTAATCAGACCATAGATCTTGTTCAGCTATATAAATATTTTTGGAGCATCTCTAATATCTTCAGTCCCAAATCACTGCTTTTCTTACAGTAAGGTACACATAATCATCCGTCATCATTTCTAATACCTTTGAAAAACATAGCATGTACATCACTTATGAAATTATCTAAGGAAACATTTTTCCACCTCCTCTGAAAAGAATGCAAAAAAAATAGTCAATATAAAATACTGAAATAGTCAATTTTACTTTTCAAACTTGTTTTCAAGTCTGAAAAATTGTGAGCTTAGGCCATCTGCAGCTCTGATTATTGCACAAAAAGTATCACCTTTTTCATAACGTGAATTCTGGGCTCAAAAAATTCAATTTGCAGCTATCCTCAGAAAATAATGGGAACCATCTGGACTGATTGGTATGGAAATCAAAACTAATTGATCCTACCATTTTAGAGCCTTTTACAGAGCATGAAAATAGACAAGATAATATTACGATTTCTAGAGTTAATCAAAACTGTACTTCAATTTATTCAGTGGTAGATTATTGAAAATGTTAGCATTACATTTTACGTTGTTAAAAATATCTAGCTTCACAAAGCCAAAAAAAAATTCTGTTTCTTAATTAAAGGAATCTGTTGCCAAAGGGTGACCAAAGAACTCTTAAAGACACACAAAAAAATTTTTTTTGAAGAGTATACATCTTTTTCTCTCATGATTTTTTCCCCACTATTTTCATTTTAGCTCAGATCTCTTCTATATCTTCCTGCTCAACAGTTGTTAATTGTGATCAGAACAGAGATTTTCTGTCCACACACAGAAACCTTCTGGTAGCAAGAGACTGTATCCAAAGGCAGCTGTCTGCCTGTGAAGAACATAAGTAGTGTTAGGGCTGCAGATTTTGTTCTCCTTGGGGAATGACCACTGTGTGTACTCAAGTCTGGGAATGAGGACACAATGTCTCTCCAATCTGACCAAGCTTCACCACATAAACACAACATCCCCAAAAGAATCAAACTTTTGAAGTACTGTAAAATAAATGTATTTGGTCTGAAATAATAAGCTCAAAAGAAGAAAACAGGTTAAGGTTGAATAGGAGTTCCCTTATCTCGTTGTCAGTAGTCAGTAGTAGTAGATAAGCTACAGTTTCTTAGCACCCTGAATAAACACATACAAGACAAAATGTAATTTTCATCCTGGATTGTCCATATTATTTAAGAAAATAAATCATATCAGAAATGGCAAACTATATTACTTAAGAGAAGCTCAGAAATGAGTGCTGTGAGATTGTCACTACTTGTAACACTATTTCTCTCTTTGATAATTAGGCACTGGTGCTAATCCTAAAGCCTTCACAATGCAACAAAGATAAGAAATTGGAAAAATTCTACTTCCCCACGCCTCTTTATATACTGAAAAGTAGTCTTTGGGTGGAGGACTTGGGACAGAATGAAGTAGATTAATCTTTAGTACTGTCAGCAAGTTATTGCAAGAGACATCTAAAAACTAGGCAGATTTCTTTCTTTCCCCCAGTCATAATCTCCTTTGTTCCTAAAGCACTTTTTTTCTCATTTTGATCAGTTAATATTTTCACATATGTGTGGATGTGCATGCATAACTCCCTAAAGTACTTAAGATGCTTTCTAATGTTTTTCCCACAGATACACGACTTGTATTTTACTTTTGGCAATGCCTACATCAATTCCTAGTTACGTTAATAAGCTTGCCATGACACTGAAGTCCATTCATCAGTAATTTGCAAATGTTGGGAAAGCAAGGTATTTTGGTATTGCAAGAGTATAGATATGTCTATGAAAATACAGTAGCCCTCAAAACCTGAAAAAAGTAATCCTCATTTTAAAAGTAGAAATGTATGGAGGCCTAATACTTCAGATAGCTATATTTCAGAAAATGGATAGATATATTTCAGAAAAACATCATTTTAAATAATCAAGATGCTCATAAAGGCTCTAGCTATTATTAATCAATAAGGGATTTGATACTTTAAAGAAGTTCTAATACAACAGGAAACTACATTTTGAAAGCTGAAGATGAGAATTTAATTTACATTAAAAAAGAAGGTGGAAGAGGAGATAATCATACATATGTCTGTATATAAAAAATTATTTGGTGTATTCTATTAATACCTATGCATTTTAAGTGTCACATAGAAATTTAGTGTTTCTAATCTATCATAAGTAATAATTTTCTTCATTGTTTCTAATTTTGTAAAATATTTGCTTTTGTAGTAAATAGAACAACCTTGATTTCATCATTTCAAGACAGCCTGAAAAATCCAAATTCCTATTGGGATTAGGAAATACTGCCACTAGGCTACTAGAGTTCTTCAAGTATTTCCATTTTCTTTGTGAAACATGACTTTGAACATATGTGGTTAGGGATATAGTTGAGGTCTGAATGTTGCAGAAATGTCATGTGACATCAGGAAGACTGAGATTTCTGAATCTGTTCTATAGAGTACTCCATAAAAGACAATTTCTTTTATAATAAAGTAGGGAGGGTTTATGGCATAGGAGGGGTTTAGGTTTTTTAATTTATTTTTTAACAAATATTAAAATGAAGCACTGAAAATTCATTAATTTGTGTTTTCTGTATCTCTCCAAATAGACATTTTCAGATGAAACGCAGAGTCTCACTGAAGGCAATCAGATTTCACATTTAAATGACAGGCTGAGGGACTAGGCCCTAAAACTATGTTGTTTTTCTAAACATATACAAAAGTATATTCGTTATGAATCCACTGAGATTCATTTGAAAAAAGTTTGGAACTCAAGTGCAATGCTTGCTCTGCTACAATGGAAAAAAAGAAAAAAACAGTGGGGAAAAAAAAGATGACAAGATGTATTTACACAAAACTTAGAGACATTATTCAGCCAAAAATCAATGCCATTTTAAAATTCATAGCAGATTTTCAACTAAAATAATGCAGATTTATTTCTCCATCTCTGATTATCCAGCATGGTTGCTGGATGGCATATCAAGTTTCCTGGATGGCTAAAGTGACAACAGAGTGCCTCATAGCTACAGCTATTCCCAAACTGCTCAGAATAACTAATTGACTGCAAATCTGAGGATAAGATGTCCTAGTGGGCAAGGAATAGTGAAATTACCTCAATAAGAATCCAAACTTGAATTATTTAGCCTGAGTTGAGAAATAAATGTTCACTGAATAACATTTTAATTCCCAGCTGGTGAAGAAAAAAAGACAAAGACAAAAACGGTGCATGAAACAAGCTAAAATGAACTAAGCTAAAATAACTTCTTAAATCTCCCAAGGGAAAAATTACTTTTCTTTTTTTCCTTTAATGTCTCTGGACATTAATCACCACCAATGGAGGTGAATTTCTCAAAACCTAGATTACATCCAAATGACTAATTTGCAAAATAATAATAATAACAAGAGAAGGAGATTTGATAGAACAACACTAGGCATTTTTCTCCTCCTGTCTGGGATATTGTTCAAATCACTATGATTTTAACATGAGACAGTGGTTAATATTATGCATTACAATAAATACAACAAAAGAATCTCAGACCTAAATTATGCAAACATTTTTCACTACTTTTCCCAGTAATAAACCTTGGTTAAAATTCAGGTGTTTCTCTTATACAGTTTTCTGAAGAGAAAGAAAGTAATTAGTGCTGTTCTACATTAATTAATGATCTAGAACTTTACTGGCTGATAAAACTGTCCTGATTTGTGGAAACCATAAGGTCATTTACTTGATGTTACTAGTTGTTATCCTCATTTGTGTTCATCTCTGGAAAGTGAACAGGAGTTTTCAATGTATGTTTAAAAAAAATAAATAAAACCTTAACTGAGAAAACTGCCAGCTAAGGCAACGAATAACTAAAATTTCTGTCTCACAACTCACTGTTTTCTTTCGTTCAGAGATTTTGTATCATTTAGGTTCCTTGGTATTTGGAAATCATCATGTTAAACTCATAAGCCTCTGATTAGATAAGAGATTTTGAACAATATTTTGCTGATGTTTGACAAGACAGTTCAGGGCTAGAACCAATAAAAAAAAACATTATACTTCTTCATTGTGAAGCTCTGAAAAACATTGATTTTTATATTGGATTGGACCAATGGCTTGTTAAAGAAAGCTAACTTAATAACAACACCCTTTTTCCCCATAAGAGCTATCATTCCATGTTAAGAGGACTGAAACAGTACAGCATATACAGAACCATTACCTAGCCTTGTGGGGCCAGTGAGTTATCTTGCAGCACAGCCCTAGTCACAGGGCTCTGCATTGAAACAAGGAAGATGAACAGAGGGCTCCTCAGCAAACAAGATAATGGAAGATTCTTCTCCCATCCTAGGCCATGAAACAATACCAGAGCTGTTCAGCAGCCACTTAACGAGGCCCATATCCTTGTTTCCCAAACAGGCCTACTTATAAAGCAATGTTTCATTCCTTATATTCATTCTCCAAGGATACATAAAACAAACATAGAAAGGGACAGACCCCTGTGATGTACCTCACTACTTTCCTCTCTTCAGCTGAGTAGTCAATATTTTTTATACAGACCACTTGAGCACTCTGAATCTACTTGAAAAGACTTGTTTACTTAAGATCACAATTCACAGAACGCTGCTCTTAGCCCAAACCTCCACATAAATAATGCTATTTTAAATCACTGAGTATGTTCTCATCAAAGTTTGTCCATCTTTCTTCCAGACTGATGTATGTTAATATACTTTGTCAATATCTGTTTTCTTAACATCTGATTCCCTCGAGATGCAGATTCAAACTGAATGTAATAGTAAGCAAGAAACAGTGGGAAATCTTATGTGATTGGTGTGTCAAACTTGGTAGTAAGAAGAGGATGAATTCTTCACTTTTCTCTTTGCCAGCACCGCTCCTGCCTCTATATCACTATCCTGTATAGTATTGAAAGTAAAGGAAAATACCCCTACCTGACTGACAAGGATGCTGCTGCTTTTCCTGGCCTGTTACACATGCTACTTATTGCAATAACAGGACAGACCTGAGCAAGGAAGAGATGGCATAACCAGGCCACTTCCTCAAACACCTAATTTGTGGAGATAAATGGATATGGATTGCCCTGTGTGGATGAAGAGGGCAAGCTGGATGCCTAATACATGCAAATATGGCTGTGCTGCTCCTCTGTAGCTACTAGGACCTGAAAACCAAGGCATTTCTCATTAAAAGAAAAAAAATTTCAAGCGGAAAAAAATACAACAAACCAAAAACAAGTCCTTCATGCATAGATGCAAACACTTGCAATTTAGATGCCTGCAAAATCAGCACTGCCAAATACAGTGAAACAGTATCAGTTTTCCCAATTTTATTCAGATCTTATCCGCTTTGCATGCACTCTGTTTTGAGTATGCAGAGAATGCATTATGTTGTATGTAAATAGACACAGCGCGTGCGAGGCTGGAGTACAGCATCATCTTTGAAGAAATTAAACTGTCATTGCAGTTAATTTTAGACTCATATACTAAAACATTTATATTTTATTGTAAATTAAGAGACAGCATTTCTATTTCTTTTGAGATTGGTGATGATCTTTCTCAAATTCAGTTGCAGTAGAGACACTATTTCACATTCAGGGTAATTCTATCAGATATGCTATACTTGGGCATAATAGCTGGCAGAGTGTGAGGAAACAACTCATGAATCTTTAGTAAATTAGGTTTACCCTTTTTATCAGAGCTACATGGATCTTGCCTGCCCTCAGCTGGATTTATGAAGGGATCATTGAAAAGTGGTGGTAAGAAATATGTTTGAAAAGATATATCACGTTATATAAGAAATAATGTTTTCAACCTGGCCAATGACATTATGTCCTAGTTAACAGAGTCCTGCAGGAATTTCTGAGAGGTGGAAAAAAGAAATAGCAGATATAAGAGAGAGAGTGAAAATGAGGAACGGTAAAACAAAATGTAGAACTAAACAACCTGGTAAAAGAATGACCTTTCTGGCCTTGGCTATGCATAGGATAACAAATGCCTTTATTTCAGTGGAGTCAAGTATCATCTATTTTGCTGTCTTCTAGATATATGTGGTCTCCTTCAAATGCTGGAAAAGGAAAGACTGTAGAAAAAACAGAGCATTCCTTTGTGAAGCAGCAGTCAGCAGTGATGACAGGCAATCTGCTGAAAAGTATATTCATGAATGAATCAGTGTCCACAAAAGTAATCATTAAATATATATTTTGTTTTACATGTTGTAAAACAGATATGCAAATCAGCAAATAAAAGCTCTGTTGAGCTGCAATCATAATTGTCCATTTTGTTAAGTGAAAAGCACCAGCTGCTGAGATGCTCAAGTTTGATATACAAAAATGAAAAGTTTATACTCATTACATCTTTTCTCCTGTATCTGTTATCCTACGAAAAAGTCATTTATTGATGAAGAGTGGAATTGAGAGGAAAAAACAAATCCAAAATCAGATATAGGATTTAACAACTCTTTTTAGATTAATCATCCTCCACCCCCATTACTGATCTGCTTCTGAAATCATTCTCCACCTGATGTAAGACACAGTGTTCTGCATTTCTTTTCTGTCTCCCCCTGATGTTTTCCAGTGGAATAAAACTCTTCCTGAACCAGAACTGTGCTGAGATCTGAAGCATTTGTTGCTGACTTTGGATGTCATTTTTGTTAGTAAGAGGTGTGACAAAAATGTAGGAATACTACATGAACAAAAAAATGAAATGATGAAAAACTCAATTCTGTCATTAAATAACTGCTATTTCTTTCCTCTTTCTTCCTTTACTATCTGAGCTGAAAAAGCCAGTGATGTCACGATAGCCTTGACATTTCCTTCTAGTATTTGGAAATATAATCTTTCTGCAACTTATCTAGTGAATCAGTGCCTGTAAAGCTTGCAAAATCATGACAAAATTTCTCCACTGCATCTCCTCACTGTTCCCCAAGGTGTGTCTTATAGACTGAATGTCCAGTAAGCAAGAACTCTACTTAGGAATTCCACAGGTGCACTAAAAAGGCACCTAGCTGGTTGACTTAAAGAAAAATCACATGCTATCAAATCTCAAACTGTTCAAAGTATTTTTAGTATGATTTTAAAGAACAGAAGAACAGAGGAACATAAAAAAGCACCTCACAAGTGATGCCAGCATACTTCTCAATTTCATCATTAGATATTGTGAGGTCTATCAGGAACTTGCATTCTCAGAATCACAGAATGGCCCTGGGTCAAGGATCATGAATCTCCAACCCCCCTGACATCCAACCTAAATCTTCCCTCCCTCAACTTAAAATCATTTCCCCTTGTTCTGCTGTTATCTACCCTTTCAAAGAGTTTGTTCCTCTCCTGTTTGTAGGCTACTTTTAGGTACTGAAAGGCTGTAATGAGGTCACCCCACAGCCTTCTTTTCTCCAGGCTGAACAAGATCAGCTCCCTCAGCCTGCCCTCATAGGGAGGTGCTCCAGTCCCCTGATCATCTCTGTGGCTCTCCTCTGGACCCTCTCCAACAGCTCTCTGTCTTTCTTGTACTGGGGGCTCCAGACCTGGACACACTACTCCAGATGGGGCCTCACAAGAGCAGAGTAGATGGAGACAATCACCTCCCTGCCCTGCTGGCCACCCCTCTTCTGATGGAGCCCAGGATACCATTTGTTTTCTGAGCTGCAAGAGCACACTGCTGGCTCATGTTAAGTTTTTCATCCATCAGGACCCCCAGATCCTTCTCTGCAGGGCTGCTCTTAAGGACCACTCCTTCTGGTCTGTAAAGATGCCTGGGATACAAAGTTGAGATGCAGATCTTTGTGTGTCTGCTTGCGTAAATTCCATTATATCTATACTATCAAAATTAATAGCTATTTTTCTGACTTTCTTTGGAGATTTTAAAGTCATTAAGTTTCTGGTTGTAATACTAATAATTGAAACAAAGTAACAAAAATTTTTAAACAAAAAAATCTAACCTCTCCTCACAAAGTGCTGATTATTCTGCTGATAAGAAGGAGCACCTAGTCTAACTGATCATCATCTTAAAAGTGGAATAAAAAGCCAAGAATCAAGAAAATGCCACATTCTAGTCTGATCTATTCTGATATCAACCACGCTTCATAGTAAAAGATGTTTAAAAATCACAAGCATTTCCTTGGTATAAGATCACCGTACTTCATATGAAAGAATTTCTTTATCTTAAACATTATTAATTAATGGAATCCTGTTGAAAAGACATTTTAATGTTGCATTTTGAAGACAAGTGACCACATTTCCTGACAAAAACAAACAATTATAACTTTATTTTTCTGTATCTGAACCACCTTAATGAAAGAGATAACATTCTTTTATCTCTTTATGTCTAGTATTAATATCCTTACATTGCTATTGAGGTATTTGAGCAAACATTATTATTGAAATATTTGAATATTACTATGATGAAATGGTCTTACTGATGTAAGAAAGTGAAAATGGAGCAGAGAAGTCTATGCTGTCATCTTGTATCATCAGCTAAAGACAGATACTTCTACTTTTAATTCATGTAGCTTTTAATTTCCTACCAAAAACAATGCGACTATTACAGAAACATTATATTCACAGCAAAGTTTAGTGAAGCAACATCACTAAATTAGTGAAAATCAGTTCAATACCAACAAACTCATACCAAATGTATGACAGACTCATCTTCAGGGTTATTTTTTTTACTGATTATTGCAGAAAGTGACATCACAGTGAGTAATTAAAGGGCTTCGCTATGTACATATGCAAGTCCATTGGAAATGATTGAACTCCTAAGTATCTGCACAGCAATAGGGTTCCCAGCATCCAATTATATCTATTTGTATTAATGGTTTTATTCTCTCTTATGAAAAAAAAGCTATTTTAATTAAGCCATTTATTGCTGTTGCTCTTATTTGTATGCAGAAAGAAACTTCCACCATCTCTCACTCTTTCCATCTCAACATTTTCATGCAGAACACTTATATTTCATTTTCTAACGTCATATTTGTGGAATGCAATCATAGTTATGTTTCAGTGTGCCATGTAGGTTATTATGCCATTACACAGAATAAATATTATTCAATAATATTTATCTGTGCTGACTGGGAAGTATTAGACAATTGTGGTAGTGAGCAATTATGAAAAGTCCCTGTAGCTTCCAGTTACCTAAAGAATGATGAAAGCACATAGTATCTATTAGTAAAGCCCTTGAAGAGAGAAGAGGAGATACAGTCACTAAGTGTTGTAAGAGCAAAAGTGTCAAAGTTCTGCCTTTACTGTGCTACATCATTTGATTTTTATGCCTACTGGCCCAAAGTCATCACTGAACGGCTTGAGTTGGACATTAAAGTTCATCTGTTACCATCCCCCTGTTATAGGCAGGGCTGTCACCTAGATGGTCTTGAACACTTCCAAGTACAGAGCATCCACAGCTTCTTTGGGCAGCCTGTGCCAGCATCTCTCCATTCCTTGTAGTGAAGAATATCTACCTTTCTGCAGCTTTCTTTCCGCCTACTCCACAGTCTACCATACTTCCTCAACCTTTCTTTCTCTAGACTACTTCTTCTGTAATGCTCTTCAGTACCCACAGCCCAGCACTGGCCAGTTCCAAACTACATATTCTACTTAGAGTTTGTCGTGGCTTTATGATTTTGGTTATCAGTACTCCACATCATAACATCATGTAGTGCACTGGGAGTTAAATAGTTAATGCTCCAGCTCTGAGGACCTGTCCCCAACAAGAACTACATCTCTCTGTGGACTGCTTGTTGCTCTGTTACTGTTTCCACTCAGAGGGAAAGAAAAACTGTTCACAGATCAAGACTGCCCTTTCAATCTTCTGGCTTGTCTCTGCTCTCAGCCGTAACACCTCAGTTTACTTACAGTAAGATGTTTGGTTTTCAAACACTCTCTCACTTTCTTTGATTTATTATCTCCAATTCCAATTATGTTGTACTATAGTCTGTTATCTTGCATTCCAATATCTTATTTAGTAAATTTCTTTCTCCTCAGATTGTTGCCTCTGTTTTGTTTTTATACCCATCTCTCCACCCTTTCCCCTTTCACGGAACCAGGCTGAACCAGCCTGTAAACCACTGACATTCTTGGTGGAGAATGTGGGCATTGGTCCCACTACGTCACACAGTTCCGTAAAACCATGACACAGTTACTCATACAGTGTTTCTATACTTATCACAAACAACACAGGTGTTATTATTATAGTTTTTAGCTGACTTTATTAAGAATTCTTAGAACACCGATTGGAGGAGATTAGGCTCGTGGTGTGCTGTATGATTCTAAAACAAAGCCTATGCCACCTATCCCAAGAATAAAAATTTCTCAAATTTAACTCAGAGCTATTACATAACTGTCAGATGAGCACAAAATCATATTTCCGTGAGTGTAAATTAACAGTCTTATATTTTATTTAAACAGATAGCAGCGTGTTTAAATCTTCAATTAAATTTAAGAAATGCAAACCTACTATGGGAAATTAATGATACTTGATATATTTGAGAAGTCTTAACAAATTAATCATGGCAAGAGCACAGATGAAGCACTGTAGTTACATCCAGATGTAAATTTGGAAAAGTTGTTAAAATTATTGACAAAAAATGGTCAAATCAGAGAAGTCATATCTGATATTAGTCAAAATTACAGCATTAATGAGAATGATACTGGTTCTGAATTAGGACATCTCACTGCATTACACACTCATAAAACAAAATTGCATTCAACCGACACAAAAACACTGTTTCAGAGGGAGAGAGCCACAAATGATGGATGTCATGACCACCTCCAGCACTTGATTACTGTGGCTAGGTCAAGGCTCATTAAAGTCTTATAATTTTGCCCCTTTTTTGCATTAATACTACAGAATTTATTTTTTTTTTCCCTTGGCTTTGATATAGGTTCAATTCTGTCACATTAGCTCCAGATGCATCATAATTTAATGAGTTGTCACAGTGGCAGCAGGGGCATGACTACTTAAATAGGAAGCCAAATCTTAGAAAAGACTAAGAAAAGACTTGTTTGGACTGCGGTTACTATGAAGCATTTTATCAAATCAAATATTGGGGGAAAAAAAAAAGAGAAAAAATTACCTTGCAGCTCTAACCTCTGCTCATACTGACCGAAAAGTACTTTCTCTTTACAATGTAAAAGACCTGAAGGACTTGCAAAGTATCAATCTTCTTTCTGCAGTCACTGCATTGTTGTCAAATATGAAGTTTAACCCTGTAGTAAAGAGGACCAGAGAGTTTTGATGTATTTTCTAACTTATTATTCATTGCATACTGATTTGAAGGTGTAACACATTAAAAGAGGAAAGACTAAAATAAGGGAGCAGTAAAAGTGGAATAAACTGAAATAGTTAAGTGGAAGTCAGGAAAGGAGTGAGCTAGAACTGTGTTTCTGTGTAAGGTTGTCACAGCAGGCTGAATCACAGTAGATTTATTTAGCATTCAAATGCAAAAGCAATTGTTGTAATGACTATTGGGAAAACAGAGTTTTAATAACTGCAGGACCGAACCATTTAATGATAAAGTCAATATCCCCACAGAGAGTGAATATGCATCAACAGTGCATTTACTTTATTGCTTAACAGTTTCAAGTTCTATAATTACAGATATTTAAATTTATTCTTTCTTTAAATCTTGTTGAAGAAAAACAGTTAAATATTAGCTCTAAATAAAGAAAAGACTTCTTAGAAAATTAAAATAAAAGAACTTAATGAATTTCAGCAAAACAAAGCAGTAGAAGACTCACTGTGTACTTCAAGCAAACACAGATTATGTGCTTGGTGAGGTATTTAAAATAATGATGGTATGTTGACTCATATGAGAGGGGTGCATACTTCAACTAGAATAGACTTCACTAAAGCTAATGCAAATGAAGAAAGATTATCATATTTAGGAGGTGAAGAGGGAAAAAAACAACCCTTGTCCTAACGTTACATAAGCATGTAGATAAAGAAGAGAGGCCTGATTTCCCCTCTCAATAGTGCAGCCATTCAGAAAACAGATGAAAAATTTTTGACTTCTACCAGTCTGATGTGAGAATCATCTGCAATTTGTCCTTGACAGAGGAGATAATGCCATCGTCTTTGTTATATTCATACAATCTGAAAGTTTAAGTTTGCTTCTTCCTAGGCAGCTGTTCAGAAATTACATAGAGGAGCAACTGCTAAGCCAATTTCTGCAGTGACCGTCAGTTTCTGTGACAATTTTTTTTTCTACTAATGCTGTTTAGAAACATGAAGAGTTTTAAGAAATCTTTTCATTATAAATATTTCTTGATATAGTAATGTTGATGTCTGATTTCTGTTTAAAGCTGCTTCCTACTGGCATTTTTTATTGCTTTGGTTTTTGGTTTTTTTTTTTCATAAATTCAATTAACATTTTCTCATTATTGCTTGCCACTGTTTACTATTGAAGACTTCTTCTTCTTTGACCTTTTTACGTTACAGATGATTCAGCTTTCAAGACATTAGACTTTAAATATTTCTTTAATGCTAATTTAAGATTTAACTATATAAAAGGAAGATATTTTGAGATCCCCAACTGTTAAAATCTGTCAGTTCAGGCAGACCTCTATGATATACACACAGTAGATCAAGTCAGACAGAAAAGCACAGGCAACATGGGTACAGTCTAACTTACGCAGGGTAGAAAAAAGGAACTAATTTCTGAATTATTCTGAATAATTGCTGAAAAAGGGACTAATTTCAGCAATCTTTGGTAATCACTAGTGATTCACTCTTTCTGGAGTTGAGTCATGTTGAGAGAAATGATCTTATAAAACATAACCAGAAAGAGACTATAGTTTGTATTAGAGCTCAGAAGATGATTTCAACAGGAAATCCAATAGTCTGATGGCTTCTTTGATGTTTTAAGGGTGGAGTGTTTTATTTTTTGCTTGTTTGCTTGTTTTTAAAGACAGGGGAGAGAAGGGAAAAATTGTCCTGCTCAATCAACACCTCAGAACAGATCTCTGCAAAAGGTAATTTTCCAGACATTCTACATTTGGAGATTACGAACATTGAATGGATATGCCTTCTAAAGACTTCACACCTGATTTTCTTTCCTCTCATCAGCTTAACTTTTTGTTTGTTTTTTTCCCCCCAAACTGTGTTTGAATTCCAAATCACCTTGGATCACAGAAGTAAAAGGGAAATAAGAAATTTCTAAAAGCTGTATGGTGAAGACAGTGCCAACAAATCAATGACAGCTAAAATGAACAACTGAAATCTTTATATTTTGATTTATTCAGTTTTCAGACTTACACTTGACAAGGTAGTAACATACACAGCATATCAGAAGAGGAAAAGTAGAGGTTTACAGCAGAGAAGCTTCTCAGGGAGTTTAAAAGGAAAAAGGAAAAAAAAAAAAAAAAAAAAATCACTAAAATCTTGAACTGATTATCTTGGGCATACAGACTATCCCTTTAGGCCCGTACAAGAAACCTGAGTGCATTTATCTGCTGTAATGACTACAGTTTGCAGCAAAGCATTTTAAAATCAACCATATTTCAAATTCTGGAATTGCTTTCATTAATAGAAGCTAAATCCAAAAATATTAACATGATTTCCCTTTCCAGAAACCTGCTTACTGACTAAACAGTTGCTTTCTTTATAAAATAAGCCATCTTAATTAAATCATTGATGTTACATGTTCAGACAAAGTTTGCATAGTGGAAAAAAAAGCTTTATTTCTTCCTTAGAGTGAAATGGACACTTACTCCTCAGTCAATGATTCTTCATTTCTGCGCAACCCTGCTGGCAGGAATGTTCCTCATGTAACAGAGATTCAACACTTCGACTGCGATAGCCTCAAGATATCACATGAATTACAATATGCTTTGAGGCCTATTTGAAGAATCAGATACTCTAGGTGACAGGATTCTTAAAATAATCCTCTTTCCCATTGACCTGTTATTACTGAGGTGTAAAGTGTTTCATAAATACTTTGTTCCTTATAAAGAATACCTAACACAGATAAGAATGTTTTGATTGCAACCAGCAGGCCAGTGGTTAAATCTCCAACAGAAGTATCAGAGTAGCAGGTCCACATCAATCTTGCAGTTGTTAATTATTTATATAAAGTGGAAGAGTTCCAAAAAGAGAGGAAACAGGTGCTGAGGCTAAAACACTCAATAGTTTAAAGATGGTGTATTCCTAGAGGATAGAGATTGAAATTCCTAAACCAAGTTCAACAGAAGGAGGATTTGAATGGGGATTTGAATTCAGGCCAATGCCCTAATTACTAAGATAATGCATATTTTAGAAGAAGAGAAGCTTTTTGTTTTATTATTTAACTTGCACTATTTACATAAAGAAGTATCTTATTCTATGAAAGGTTTCTTCCTTCAAGATCCTAAGTATACCAGACTCCTATTTCTAACAGTGGGCCACCATCCTTAAACATTTTGGCTTTTTTTTTTCTTCCCTTCCCAAAACCAATGGCAGCAGTCTCTTCTTTGGAGATCATCATTCCAACTTTGATAACTTCTTCCTCATGTGAGTAACAATGAGGATCTACAGAAAAACCTACAGAATGACTTGGAGATTCCTAGATTTAAGCACTGTGGCTATTCAACATAATTTTGAAGTTTCAAACAGACCAGGAATTCCATTTTTGTTCTTAAGTTATATTTGTCACTGCCAACGGCAAAATGTCTTCACAAGAATTTGGACAACTACATGAATATCTCAGAACAAAATGCTGATCACATCAGGAAAAATGTGGAAATACAACTACACTTTCTAGCTTTATGCTTAAAAAAAAAGAAAAAAAAAAAAACACAGTAGCATTCTATAAATGCTCTTTAAAGCCATTAGAGTATTTACTCCATCAAGTTAAAATCATTCCTTCTACACTGTTCAAAAGCTGGAATCTGGCAGGCAGCTCTAGAAGTGATGCTTGTTACTGATAGTACAAGTAATATAGAAAACCATAGAATCATCTAGACTGGGAAAGATCTTCAAGTATACATTCACAATATCTCCTAAAGGGACTGAGTTTAAGTACGTATTTGTTCCAATCTGGTGTTTATAGTTACAGATCTCCATAATTAGTTGAAAGCCAGGATCATGTATAACAAGAGGATAGCAAATATCTGTATTCCAGCTGTACTGTTAGGTGGCAAATTCATGGCTTTTTCAGTAAAATTTACTTTATTTATCTGATCACTTTTATGAAAGACTCATCTTTAAAATTTTTGTAACAGCAAAATAATTTGTTGGCAGACAGTTACAGAGCAGAAGTGTAAACTTGGGTCTCTAGGCATTCCTGATTTCAGTTGTAAACAATTCTCTCATCTCTTCTCCCCTTCAGTGAAGTAAGAAGTATTATCATTTATTTTGTGTTGCTGTTAGAACAATTTTTTGTCTTCATACACAGCTTCTGAGAGAAACTATACTCAGCAAGATGGTCTTAGCGGAACCCAATGTTTCAAAAGCAGAACTTCTGAGGTAACAATTCAAAAAAGAGCAGAGTATGAACTGATCTGGCAGTGTTTTGATCAGAAAGAGGAAACATGCAACTAATTTAAAACTGAAATGCAGCTTGAACAAATTATGTAACATACAAAATTGCATTTGTGAGACAAATAATGTACTACATTATGTACATGTACACATTTATATAATTGAGAAAGGATTTTAGGTACTTTTCCCTTATGTAAAAGCTACTGAAAGATACTAATGACTTTAGCATTCCACTATCTGACAGAGTTCACATATTTTCACCTGAGAGATCTTACTCATACAAAAGAATTTTCCACTTGCTGGAGCTCTTCTGCCTCTTTGTGCCTTCCTCAGCATTGTGACTTCCTTAGACAGATACCTCATTGCATCCGTAACGATCACTCAGCCCCTTACTAGATCTTGACATCTGTATTCTTTGGCAGTAGCAGGATATCATGGAAGGAACGTGCAGAGAAATTATAGTTTACTATTTGTATCCTGTTCTCATTACGAACCTTGTTCTTCCTGAAAACTACTTTGGTTTGCAATTGCAGAATTTAGCAAATATTTCAGGGACACAGTATCTGAAAGAGAACTCCATATTCAGTAGCTAGTTCTAACTACTTAGGAGAATCCAAAAAACAGCAACTCAGATTTCTGTTGAGCTTAGAAAGTGTATTTTTTCTTTGTAACTATTATTTCCTATCCACTTCCACAGGCAACACTGATACTACAAACAGTGACAAGAAACAAAAACAAAGATACACAGCCTGGACACCTACCTGTGCGACCTGGTTTAGGGAACCTGCTTTGGCAGGTTGGTCTTGATGATCTCTAGTGGTCCCTTCCAACCCCTACAGTTCTGTGATTCTGTGAATTACCCTCAGTTATTTCTGAAGTGCTTCAGAGCTTGAAAATACTCAGTGAAATAACAGTAGTTGTCTCACTCCAATTTATAGGAGGAAGAGGAGGTTCTTTTACTATCTATATACCCGGCGTGAGATTAAGAAGCAACAGTTCAAATGTTGGTCCGATCAGTTTACTACAAATCTTAATCACGGAAATGGGGAAGGGGAGGATGGACACTATTACGATTAGGGTAATGGAGAAGGGAAGGAGGGCGATAGAAAAGATAGGAAAGAAGCAAGGAGTCTTTATAGGAAGCAAGAGGGACATAGTCACCACCATGGATCCAGCGTGGTTCATAGTTCAGTCTTTGATCTTCAGTAGTGGTGGGTCTTCAGGCAGAGCCGTTCTATTGATGACGACGACCATGGTGATGATGGCCCCTTTTCAGTGCTTCAAAGTGGTTGAGTCAGCTGTCTTTTGAGTGACAGCTCAAATCCAAAGTGGTTGAATCAGCTCTCCTTTGAGTGACAGCTCAAACGCAAGGTGGTTGAGTCAGTTCTCCTTGCGGTGGCAGCTTCTGGCTCTGGGATCTCAGCAGGAACCTCCTTAGTTCTTATCTTTCTGGCCTTGCCAGCAGATAAGAGGAAGCAGGGAGGCACCAACTTGTATGTTGCCTTCGCAGGATACAATGGTATCATCCCCCAGCCTCCCATACTAAGCTGGAGCTGTTTAGTCACAGGCCAGATCTTCCACCAGTAAACACTCCTGAGCACTCTCTTCCACTCTTCTACAGAGCAAGCAGCTCTGGGGGAAGGGGCTTTCAAATGTTCCCAAAGCGAAATTGATTGTCACACGGTTAGCACTCATCACTTGCCTCCTTGACAAGTCACTTAGAGTCTTAACACAAGAAAAACCTCAGGAAGCAAGCTTTGAGCCAAAAAACAAAGAAGGATTCTCACAGTAGTCCATTGAGATACAACAGGGCTGAAATAAGAGTTCCATCATATTCTTTATGGCTCCTTAATACTAAAAAGGATCAAGCAAGACAACATAAGCCGTTGTTTTTCATCATCCTCGGAGAATGAAGGTTGCCTGTTCTCACTTAGTAGATGAGTACCCAGGATGACGAACTGCTATAACAGTTTTGTTTGACATCATTCATACTTACAAACGCTGATTTTCATCAGAAATTCACCTTGTGTCTCCTCTTGACCTTAACAGAACTCTCAAGACTTCCACTCACATCTTTAAAGCTCTGTTTTTCATTTTGCTCCATGAAACTACAGGAATGTCATATGTGAAACATAAGAGAGATCTTACTTCTCAATTAAGAAGTTAGCATCATACAGATCACCGTATTGCTGTCTGAGGAGAATCCCACAAGATAAAAATGAATTACAAATTATCAACTGAGGTCATGAATGCACTGCCAAACAAATCAGAAGTTTTATGTTCCATATAACCATATTTTGAAGCTGTTAATACCCTCATGCTTCATACTCCAAATGTTTTTAGGCTTTTTTGCCTTTCCTATTTCATTTAGGATTTTGTTTCTTTACATTTTAGGAAAGTGTTCTAAAGAGTCCATGCATTGATAACCCTGGTTTGAAAAAAAATCACCTGCTTCATAAAAGAATAATAGTTCCTGTATTTTGCATTCCCTCTGAGAATTTTAGCAGCAGTCACACATGGTGATGAGTAAATATTAGCAAACAGCACACTCACTTATGCTAACACAAAGCTAACTACTTTTCCTGAATGTACTGACATCTGAGTATGCTTTTGATATTGAATGATGCGATATATATGTTGTTAAAGTATTTGATTTTATCACACTGTTGAAGGACTACAAGATCATTGAAAGCATGCAAAAGCAGCATTTACCTGTCTCAAAAATTAGTATCTTTTATCTAATTTTTTAATTTCTTTCAGGTATTTTCTTAAAATTGCATCTCACTTTTTTTTTTGTCCACATCTATTTTTTGCTTATTACATCTCCCATTTAAACCATGGTAAAGAATATTTACACTCCTCTCTCAGTGTAAGTGACAGTATTCCAAAAACATTATTTTGGAATGTTTTTAATATCCATTATGTATTCTAAGTGAATGCTATTTCTTACTGGATTTATACTCAAAGAAAAGGAAGAGTGTTGTTTTTCTTTTTTTAATAAACACAATATACATAATCAAACATGATTCTACAAAAAATAAATCAGATTTAGAAAAAAAAAAAAAAAAAAAAAAAAAACTTCTAGCCAACAGGATTTTCTTGGTGATGCAAGTATCACAAGACTTTCAGAACTTCAGACATTTTAGTCCTCTAAGAGTATCTCAGTAATCAACATAAGGAATTGGAGAAAACGGAAGGTTTTAGAGAGTTCAATTTTCTGAAATTGAGGGATGTGCAGAAGAATGTTTACTCTGCTTTTCAGTGCAGAGACAAGTAACTCATACCATTTCCCATGGAAACAGTTGTAATCATCACCTCTAGTATCAGAGTGGTCATGAGGAGCCATTTGCATGAACAAAAATAAGAAACTAAGGAAGGACTGCCCCTAGGCTGGTATAATGTCTTCAATAAGCAGAAAACTAAGTTGACTTCTGAAAACTCTCAGAAAAGTCAATTTTCCCCGAGTAGGCTAGAGAGTTTCATCCTACAGCACTTTGGCAGACTGAGAACTCTTGAGGGTAGCTCTTCTTCCAGTACAAACCCACTTCAGACTCATCAAAAGAATTGCAACTACTGCAATTTTGTTGCAATATATGGTGAAAGCAGTTGAGGGTCAAGAAAGAAAATATCCTTGCTACAGCATTCTTCAAAGTCCCTTCCCAAATACAGGTACAACGAAAGTCTTACTGAGTGTGCAAAATGTGTTTTCAAGTTCAAGGCAAACGAGCAAACAAAAGCAAAAAGTTTAAATGAAAATGTCCTTTTAACTCCTGCATATACTTCGTACAAAATCTGCTGTATTTGAGGGGAAAAAAACATAAGCGCATCAGTAACTGTTAATAAGAGATGTTCAGGGAAATATGTTTTCTGACTAGTTATTGCGTTATTTAAATAGAGAGCAAAGCGTTTTAGGGTTTTAAGTGGAGGCATCTTTCTTGTCGTAAGAACATAGCATGGGAAGAATAGTAAGGCTACACTTGTTTTCAAACGTGCACGCACAGTAACTACAGCACATACTATCTGTTGCAGGTGTAGATCTAAAAAACACAATCATACGCACCTACACTCACACAAGTTTTTATAAGCCACAATACCTTCAGTTCACCCTATTTTTCATTTCTAGCTATCAAAGCAAAGTGTATTCTACTCAAGTTGTTTTAAAGACAGAAAAGAATAGTCCTTAGGGATAACCACTCCATAATGCCTTGCTTTTATTGGGAAACAGCGTGCAAAGCTACCCAAGAAATTCTGGAAGCTTTTTTTTTTTTTTCCCCCTGATGTGGGCGCCTAAAGGAGGCAAGATCTCTAAACAGATGATTACAGTACATACTTAGTTTTGTATATGTAATTATTTGTACCATTACATTCAACATTCACTTAGAAATTGTTACAGTTCAGAAGAATCAGGGCCAACTTCTAGGTGACAGCAGCTACAGAAAGTCTTAATACCAATTCAAGGACCTCATTCTGTGTCAGGACAGCCATGTGGGATAATTTCACTGTGTTTGCTATTAGAGATAGTCCAAAGTGTTTAAATAGTAATTTTAACGTTAATTGCACTTGCTTTTTTTTTTTTTTTAAAAACCTCACTTCAGCTGCATATGGATGACATTTTCTATAACTGGCAGAAATATCCTAGAAAGTCCTAGCTTATTCCCTGAAGCAATGAATTTTATATTATGCTAAAATGCAAGATGGTGTTTTGTAGAAGTTCAGTGTTTAAATATATACATATCTCTTGGCCATGCGTCTTAAGTCTTTCTCTAACTGATCAGTATATTTTCACAGGAACGCAATTTGATCATCTTGCAGTTTTCTTCTCAGTGACTACCGCAGCTGATACTGGTAGAAACCTTTTCTATAGAAATGCTGTGCTTCTGATAAACACAGTATTATCCCATTCTCAGTTAAGCCATTTTGCCCTAACCTTTTCTCAGCAGTGATTTTATTTTCATTCTCTGAATATCCCCACCAAATTAATGATACTTAGTACAGAAGTGGGGTGGAGTCTTTTTTAGCTCCTCATTAGTAGAGATGATTTTCCATATTTGTTCCACCTTCCTAAAACATTAGGGACCAGACAATAACTTCTGCCTTTCCACATTGCTTTTTTAGCACAATACTGTTGATTGTGCACTCAATGATTTTGTAATATAGGCACATTATTTTCCTATTGCGAATTAAAATGAATTTCTCAAACTCATTAAATATAGTGTAACGTATATTACATTACCCATTGTGATGAGGTATTCCAGAGTTCACTTCTCAGCGCCAACTTGCTTATTACATCAGTACCCTTGGGAATGAGTTGTGTTAGTGCTTTTAAATCTTCTACTTCTGATCTGAATCAATATTCATCTGATCTATCCATATATAGGGTCATAGTGTTATCGGAAACATTACTTAGTAATGCTCTATGAAGGAGTGTTCTTCTGCAGTTATATTCAGGGGTGAGATATTTCATAAAATTCTGTATAATGATTGGTGGCACACATTTGCTTCCTAACACCAACACTGTAGCGTTTGTGGGCTAAAGCAACTTCTGAAACAAACAAGTTAGCAAATGCCTGCCAGACAATAAGATCTGTTTGAACAGATTTATAAATCTGTTTTAAATTTGGATGAACTAATTTTTCAAGGTGATAATTTCAGAATGAATAGTGATGGTTTTACCTTGGAACTCCTTCCCAGAAAAAGCCAATAAGTGCACTACAGCCAGTTAACAAGATACCACTGAGAGATACAAGGATATCAGAAAGCAGACAGATGGTTTGTTGCTCACTGACAGCTTCCATAGATCACCCTTGTACCACAAACTGGTTCTTAAAATGAACAAATAGACAATTCAGAGTGTTATTGCTACACTTTCAGATTCTCCTGTCTTTCCAGAGATTTCAGATCTGTTTCTCAGAAGAAGCCTATATAATTCTTTGTAGACATACACTAGTCAAAGACTTGATGAAGTTTGTTTCATTATGCTTCAAAACGCATCTTCTCCACCTGACCTCTGTAGAGCTTCCCCCCCCCCGTTATTTCTTCCCATGTTTTTCTGACACCATTTTTCACTGAACATCATTCATTGGGTCGAAGGATCATTGATAACATATAAATCGTACATAGTTGAAAATAATAGGTACAGTTTACTAATAATATTTTATGTATTAAAATAACAGGAAAAAAAAATCAATTTTCTATGCATCTCTGTTTAAATCACCCTTCTTGTTTTGGAGCAGTCAGTCACTGCAAAACTTTCATGTAAGAAAAAGTTTAAGCTTTTAATGTTTCTGTTTGCAACAGTGATCTTGACAGTTATGGTTCTGAAAGATGAGTAACTCTTCAGTGTCAGGAATTACTAACTGTGAATTAAAAAATAGAGTTCTGATTGCAAGGGCAATTTGTCTGATTTTCAAACTTTAAAACTTCATTGACTTCATGAATGGGTGCAGATGTCCAGAGTTACTATATTTGTGAAAATTACTAACTCCTAAAGCAGCTTAGTCCAGAAAAAAACACAAATCCATGGAGAAAATAAGAATGGTGTTGTGTGACTCCTTCATGTGCCTGACGGTTTCTCATAGCTTAAACTCTGGCCATATGAATTTTTTTCTTTGAGACTCATTTTATAACTCAGAGCATAAATACAGCTGAGTAATTTTGTAAACAGAATTCTAATAGCAAGTAAAGATTATTTTCTAGCTACTGACTTCTGTATACTGCACCTGCTGTCAATCTTTCAGTTCACAGTTCTGCAACAGCTGAACATTTCAAGTCTTTCCTTCATTTACAAATAAGTCAATGATCTTGGGAAAGGTGATAGATAAAACTTAATAGTCCAAAGACATTTAGAAAGGTCTGAATACATACCAAACAAGTGAAAGCAGTTCTTAACAGAAAGGAGTATGTGAGAGTCTGTGAAATGTAATTATTCAACTAAACTGGTTCATAATTGCTTTTCCTTTTCATTGCTAAAATAATCATGTTAAAAGCATTCAGAAACCTTGAATTTTGTTTGATTCAAGTGGGAAAGTGTTTTGAACCAGTCATGATTTTAAAAAGTCTGATATTTGCGGAGAAGAAAATCGAGTATTTATCAGATATAAATTCTTCCTTCTAATATTCTTTTGAAAATCCCTAGAAAGAGTTCAGCACAGTATGGGTTAAGGAGGAGGAGAGGGTTGGGTGGATTTGTCTGTTACTTTGTTACATATACTTCAAAATGCAATAATAACATAAAATAAAAATAAAAACCCGCAAAGTAGTTTTAAGAATGATCCTTTCTTGACAGTAACACATTTTTGTGCACCAGCTAGATACTATTGCTATAGGAAAAACTATTTACTTCAAAGGCTAATTTAAGAATGAGTCATCCAGATCATTAGAAAGAAATACAGACGGAAATGTGACCCTTGCACAGAGGTGGAAGCAAAATAGTTCATGAACCTAAAGAGCGTGCTTTTACATTTGGCAGATCCAATCAGAGAACTTACAGCTGCTCCAAACATCCTCATACATATTCTTACAGTTTTTAATTCAGCCATTTCAGAAAGAATGATAGTATTTGAAATGGAACAATGATATTTTTCCTTGTTTCTTAGATCTGACACATTCTTGAATGTAAATGCAACCTAAAAGCAAACATGCATTTTTATGGCTGTTGTACTTTCTCACTTTTCTATTTTTTCCCCTTAGTCTTCATTCTTGTCTTCTACCTTCAAAGTATTTTCTTTTATGTTTCTGTTTTCTTCCTCCAGCTCAGTTTTTCCATATATTTTTCTTCTCATCTTTGAATAAAACTCAATTTTTTACAAAAAATTACAATGAATTTCAGCAGAAGTAAATTCAGAGTTCCACATCAGGGATGTAATAACACTGTGTAACAGTCTGTACTGGGGGATTATTAGAGAGTGGCTTTTCGGAAAAGAATCCAGTACACAAAAAAAAAAAAATCTGAAGTAGCACAGACAGCAGTGTGCCCTCGTAACCAAGCCCAATTGCATACTGAACTTTAATAGCACAATCATAGTCTACCAAACAAGGAAATTATTCTTCCTGTGCAATGGACACTTCTGAGCACATACAGGACATCATTTGGGCTTGCAAACTCATGAAATACTTCCAACAATTGCAGGAAGCCCAGTGGAGAGCTATCAAGACCATTGGAAATCTAGAACGTGTATGAGGAGAGGTGAACTGTCCAGTCTTAAGAGGAAAGGTTTAAGGTATCCACTAATCCTGTCCACAGTTATTTAATAGAAGGCTGCAGAAACAATAAAGCAAAACTGCTTTTGAAGGCTCACACTAGTAAGACAAGAAAGAACACAAGCTGGAAAACTAGGATTATGATTAGGCATGACAGAAGCCTTTTTCACTGGAGAAATTCAACAGAATCATGGAATTGCAGGGCTTGCAAGTGACTGCTAGATATCACTGAGTCCAACCACCCCACTAAATCCTACAGTAGGTTGCACAAGATAGCATTCAGGCAGTTCTTGTATATCTCCAGAGAAGAGATCTTGGGAAGGAGAGTTAATGCTCCCATTAAGTTACAAGATATGGAGCAGCCCCCCCTATTCTCCCCTTACTTTCTCAGCTCCTTGAGCCACAGAGATCAAGAGCATAGGTGCAGCTGAATCCACTCCTAGACCCAGTCTCAGTCAATGGTTTATATCAAGTACATTATAGATAGAAACATAGAATTGCTCCAATTGGAAAAAAAACCTTAAAGATCATCAAGTTCAACTACAACCTAACCACACAACCCTAGTTTTAATAACCCTCTGCTAAATCATGTCCCTGAGCACCACATTCAAATAGTTTTTAAACACTTTCAGGGAGGTGACTCAACCACCTCCCACTCCAGTACTTATCCACCTTTTCGGTAAAGAATTTTTTTCTGACATCCAACCTAAATCTCCCCTAGCACAACTTGAGCCCATTTCTCCTCATCCTGTGAGAAGAGACCAACCCCCCTCTTACTACACTCACCTTTCAGGTATTCGAAGAGAGCAATAAGGTCAAAGACTGAATCTCAGCAGAGATAATAAAGCCTACAATCACCTAAGATGTGATTTTAGGGAAGCTAACAAAGCCTAAGACAAAGTATTACTACCAAAGATCTGCATCAGTAAGGTTTCTTGACATCAAGATACAGGTGATCTCTATTCAGGCATAACCTCAAGAAACATACCTGCAAAGAAGCTCTTCTCATACAATCAGCCACCATACAGGAAAGCTCAGCAGACTTAAGGTACTTTTATTCCTCTTCCATCCTATTCTCTACCTTTTACCACATTATCATTACTTACATATGTCTCCCTTTTTCATATTACCTTTCCACCCTATCTTCTCTAATTTGTGGGATGACTGACTCTCACCCATAGGCTGATTCTAAGGCACATGTTCAATTGCACTCAGCTGTTGAACCAGGTGTCTGCCAACAGTTCTTTCAGCCCTGCCTAATTTGAAACAGCTTTGTGGTTGTTATCAGTACTGTTGCTCATTGTCCTCCTAGGCAAGGCCTTCCATGTAAGGCTATGTTGGAGGAAGAAGTTGAAGAAAAAAGTGGGTAGTTGTGATAGGGTGAGCATTCCATGATATTCACATCTTTCCTCACCACAACATACATCCCCACTTCTTATGTTATGATGAGTCTGAATTTATTTTTTTTCTTTAAAAAGCTCAAACCTAAAGGAAAGCATTAACATAATTGAAAGATTTCTATTAAAACCAGAGCTATGTTTCTATATAAGTTTTTACAGAAAAAAAAAGAACTGTAAATTTATCTTTGACAATCCACAACTGTAGTAGCTAGTTGAAGGATTAGAAAAAAGGGATTATTTGTTTTCTAGTTTTATTTTTCTATGTGCCTTGAACATTTGAGTCCTCATTTTTAATATATTTGATGGTATTTTTATTCCTCTTTCATCCTATTCTCTGCCTTTTACCTAGTTATTATTCCTTATATATGTCTCCCTTTTTCATGTTACCTTTCCACCCTATCTTCTCAATATATAAATAAACATTGACCCTTTAGCCTTGGTTACCTCCCACATTTGGAAAAGCTTATAGCAATTCAGCTGGGAGTGACCATTCTACAGTTACTCTTTTTCTTTCATTTTTTCTATATTCCTGCTTCTCCAGCCATCTATCTAGTATTCCAGATTCCATGATCTTGCTGACAAAAAGCATTCTTATCTTACCTTTTCATCCTTTTACATTTTTCTTCTCTTCTGATCAAGATAGCACGTATTGGAATCATAGCCAAAACAGAATCTCTAACCCTTATATATCACAGGAAAGGAACAACTTCCAAGAAAAGCTCATCCTCAGAGAGGAATGATGTATCAGTATCACAGTTGTGCAGGTAAGAGTCATATTGGAGATGAGCAAAGAGAAGCTGCAATTTCAGTGAGGGCCATTTCAATCACCTAGTTACTGGTTGATCTGGCAAAAGTTCACAGCCCATTCCTAAAGGAAGTATTTAATGCACAAAGTCACTCTTATTCACTTAAAACAAGAACAGGAATGCTCCATCCTGTCCATGCATAACGTATTACAAAGAGCAGAATCAGGGAAAAATAGTGAATGCAGAATTCCCTTTTCAAATGTTTTTTTTCCTTTTACACAAAATAGAAGACAGAATTTCCTGTGCTTCAATAGTAGTAGGTAGTAGTTAAATGCTTTAAAATTATCTAAAGACAAAAAAAGGGAAGTGTGAAAAGGTACAAAAAACTCTCTGGGTAGGAGTTTTAGAGTTCAGAGACTGAATTCCTATGTCTAGCTCCATCTACTCTTTCCTTCCTAACATCAGATATTCTGTATTCAATTAGGAAATTACATTCTTCAGAATCATTTGCCTTGTTCAATAATATGGCTTCCTCATATACAGAAGAAATATTAGCTGCACCTATCAATATGTCTTCCTTATTCTGAGGCACACAGACTTATATCACTTACTGGAATATCAGGACTCATGGTACTGAATAAGCAAAGCCAAATGCTGAAAGCTCTGCTGTCTGAATAGAAAAGTATGATTGGTCTGAATTGAAAAATATGATTGATAAATGCTGTCTGTCAGTTTTGGCAAAGGAAAGGTTCTATCATGTTCTGTCCCCTCTATTTCCTTTACCAGAATCCATTTATTTTACTCCTCACAGTTAGCCATTATTCTTTTTTCAGTTCACAACTTGCTCCCCTGATTTCCTGCCATTTAAACAGCTTTAGTTTTGTATAGGTTCTCATGCTAAATCAATGTTTAAAGCTCTTTGATCCCTATCTTTCATCATACCCAGCAAGAAATATCCAGCAATTATTGCCATCCCAACATAATGCAGTTAGAGATCTTAATGGAGCCACGACCTAAAACTGCTATTTGTTTATGATCTGATCTAAGTCATTTCTCTAATAAAAAATTGCTAAGGTAGGGGAATAATGTGGAACAAGGAAAAAATATAGATCAAGAAAATAAAAAATATGTATGCATTGAATCAAATGTACCCATAAGGTAACAACATTGAAGTAAGTAGTTTACTCCCCACAATGATTTCTGTCCATGATATACATATATAAGGATTTTTTTTTTACAGCTGCATGAATTTGAGATAGAACTGTGTAATCTTACTACATGTTTTCTATTTGCTAGAAAGTTTATGGGTAAGTCTTCTGCAAGGGAAGCTAAAATATCATGGGTTTCTAGATCATAGGCATGATTCAAAGTAGTTTTGAAAGTCAAGTAATGGCATGAGAGATTTTTGACCTTTCACACTCTTATTTTTGCCTGTAATGCAGAGAGGTTGTCTCAGTTAAAGTCTTCTCTGAGAAGACACCAGACCCTAGTGATTCTAGAGGTCCCCAGGGTGCTGTATTTCCAGTGACCTTCCTCTGAGGTTGATCTCCATCAGACAGAGTATCTAACATCTCACCTGAAGCATGAGAGTTAAAATCAGCTCCTGAATCTACTGCAGGTCTCCATGGTTACAGTACAGTCAGTGACTGGTTTGTACACAGGAATAGATGGGATTTTTAGAACTCCAGCTGCTTTTGCAGAGCCGCAGTCCAAGCTGTGACTTTTCCTCCTGACATACAGAGAAAATATAAATCAATTTTCACAAGAGATTATAAACATAAAGGCAGTGTCCATTATCCCAGCCCAGACTGACACAGTGCTCAGGAACAGAACTGCTCATCAGATAAAGAAGTTCAGAGTGCAGGAGTTACAGAAGGAGAGATTTGCTTATAGGTTTTGGAAAAGAAGCCTTGTAAGAAATAAATAACATCCATTTGTGCAGCTTTTTCTCCCCAAAGCATTTTATCAGCAGGCTAGACCTTCGTTTATTTAAATCTCACAAAAATTTCTGATGTATATGAATTGCTGTCCATTAGCACAAGGACATAAACTCAATGTTAATGGTAACTAACTGTAGTTATGCATTGTCAGGGCACAGATTATTTTCCATTCTGTTTGAAACAGTTAAAAGGACATTAGGAACACTATTATTCAGCCCATTTTACATTAAGGAAAAGATGACGAAAATGCCCATTTAAAATATGCCCATATTTAAATGGCCATTTAAATATGCCCATTCGTATATGTTTTTGTAAAATTATCATTGTGTTGTATCTCAGCAGCTGCAAGGGACCAGGATAATAGCTTTATATTTTGAAACACCATCATCAAAATGCCCTCTAGCAGTACTGACATAGTGGAGAAGATGCCACCTACTAAAATATTAATATCTCTTGCTCTGGAATACTTTTCTTCATCACTAATTTTCAAAACAGAATTGACAGTGTTACTTAGGGAGCTAACTAAGTTTAAATCATAGTACTACTGTTCTCAAAAGAGATGAGAGACCTCTTTTTCACATCTCTTCTTATACTAGGAGGAGAAAAATAACCTATTTCTGGCCTTCTTAAAAGAAAACAAAAAACAACCATCGGGAAAAAAAATAACATTTCCAAGAAAGGTAATCTAAGCCTTTTCTTTCATTTGAGATATTTTTCATTCTCTCCTTCACAGATGGTGAAAAAGTATGTTCAGTTCTCTTCAACAGCTTTTTTCCTACCTCAGAAAAAGCTGGAAGGGCATATATTTTACAAAAAAATAAAATCTTTGTTATTCACTGTGGAGTATGGATAACTTGAGTTTCCTCAGGGACTAATAACACTGGTGAAAGATTGTGGGTCTTAAAGAATGAAGAGGACCAATGAACACACGCTTCTCACTGGCAGAACTCCTTAAGATCAAATTTTTTATTTTTTAATGTTTCTTGCACTGTCAAAAAAGCTCATTTCAGAAGCCTGAACTATTAAAATAGGATGAGAACTGGCTTATATAACAGTATTTAAAAGAAACTGACTGCACAAAGGCAACTCTGGGAACTGACTAAAGCTTTAGCAACGTCAGGATTTTTGGTCTCTTTCAAATAAGCCATTCTTCAAAATACCAGTCAGCAGTGTAATGCCTCACTTCTTCATTATGGAAGGAGTCCCCCCAAATTTTTCTTATGTACTAATGTACTTGTATCTCAAACTGATCAATAATTTTCTCCCAGGATGGGAGATAAAAGTTGTTGAGCCAGACAAAAGCAGATAGACACAAAGACTTAAAATATTGCTAGTGGATTTGAAACATGAAATAGATGACAACATAAAGAGATTTTCCTTTCCTTTTCATTTGTAAAGCAGTATGTTGTCTTTTTGAATCATAGAACTACTCAGGTTGGAAAAGATCTCAAAGATCATTGAGTCCAACCACAACCTAACCAAACTACCCTAACTCTAACAACCCTCTGCTAAATCACATCCCTGAGCAGCAAATCCAAACAGTTTTTAAACACATTCGGGGATGGTGACTCAACCAGCTCCCTGAAGCTAAATAGCTAAAGAACTCATGCAGTCCTGTCTGATCTAATAGAGTCCAGTCAGATATGAAATTGTTGATTATCGCAGAAAAAATAGCATCCAAAAGGAAAAGTGCACATTAATATACTTTGAGACCATTACCATTCCTCTTCATGAGTATGGTACTGTATTACAATGTTCAAGTATGGAGTATATTTATAATACTTAATTAATCCAGCATGCTCCTCATCACCTTGTAACACCACACTTATCCAGCCTATAAACTCAGGGCATAATGTGCCATGCAAATATATACTGTAAGCTTGAAGTTCCTCTTCTGCTCTGGCTTGATCAGCCAGTTTGCAAAATACAGAGCTAACATGAGAGTCTGATGTCATAGCCACATTTCAGCTTCATGATATCACCTTCAGAGTGTCACCGCTTCTTCTTGTCTTATGTTTGACGCACCCTAAAGATGCACGATAGCTGGCAACAGCCTGCCTATGAGCAAGGTGGTTAGCAGTGCAAAGGTACAAAGGAATTAAAAGTGAATCCTTTCTTTGCTGAGCAAAAACATGGAAGAGCATCCATAACAGTTATGGTCAAACTTTATTTCACTTGCAATTTTCATTCACTTGCACTTCATTTTGCTTTTAAATGAGTTAAAGTAAGTGCTAAACTAAAGGTGATGAGACTGGCCATTGGGACTTCACTTTGTCCACTCACTGTGAATCACCATTTGGCTTATAGTCAGACAGCACAAACCTGCAGAGAAATGAAAATGTTTACTGAGCAAGAGCAAAGTTCTCAGTTGGACAGTTGGACAAAGATTTTGACTGATCAAATTGAAAGAAAAAAAAAAAAAAAAAGCGCATATGAAGTTTTCATTTTCCTTAGTTTTGTATGTAGTTGAATTAAATATATAAACTGAAATGGAAATGTTTTTTTTATAAAATTTTTTAATAAAATCACATGCAAACATTTGAACACAGTGCATCACCTGAGCTTGTTGCAATAAGGCAATGAGATTTTCTTCCTTCTCCTCATGCTTTTAGATAAGTTAATTATTCCCAGCCACAGGGAATGGATATGTGCAATTGCAGATGAAGCAGCAGGATTTCTTGTTTTAAATACAGCATTAATACAAAAATAAGCTTATCCAAACTGATGTCACTCACTTGACACAACTAGTCAGAAGGGATCAAATGAAGAATATACATATATACCATATACAAGTTTTATACCTGAAAGTATGACTTATGTAGCACATGCATATTTACACACACATAAATATAGTGAAGTTTGAGAATTGTGTTGGTATTTGATTTTGGCTTTCTTTTTCTTTTTCTTTTTCTTTTTCTTTTTCTTTTTCTTTTTCTTTTTCTTTTTCTTTTTCTTTTTCTTTTT